>NW_025345926.1:0-2776 GCF_016433145.1 Gracilinanus agilis | reverse complement strand
TGTTTCGGTCAGGAGAGGTTAAGAGCTGCTTCTTACTCTGCCGCCATCTTAACCCGGAACCCCTAGCTTTATTTTTTAAAAGTAATGAGATACTATGTTTAGATAAACCTTTCCATCAAACTCTAAAGGAACAAAAAAATCTATTTTAAAGAGAACACAATTTCAGCAGGATTTGATTCTCTAAAGGTACATACAGTAAGCCCCACAGCATGAAAGCATTTTAAAACTTAGGTCAGTTCTCATGGCTCTAGTCTCTAATGTCTATGTTTGATTGATGATTAGGACATCTCCATCAACAAATAATTCTAAGTCTTTTTGACAAATCTTTCAGAGAAGACGCACTTGCAAAGTATGAGTTCTACTGATCATTAAATGGGAGGAAAGAATTTGAAGGATAGTACATTTGAGGTTGAGAACCATATTTTACCCTGGAAAATTTTCTAGATAATGATGAATAACATTGAAGAGGTTTTTGATCATTTCATGTGATAGTAATGAGACCCAAAAGGGAAACAGAGAGCCAAGAGCTTCAATACCTTCTATATGACCAGCATTATTGAAGGGGGGAAACTTGCTAATTAATATATATTAGTCCTCAAGGATGAGAATAATTAAAGAATAATGGAAAGAAGACTCATGCAATTGTCTATATTTGTGATTCCCAAAGTGGGCACCACCACCCCCTGGTGGGTGCTGCAGTGATCCTGGGGGTGGTGATGGCCACAGGTGCATTTATCTTTCCTATTAATTGCTATTAAATTTTAAAAAAAAATTAATTTCCAGGGGGCTAAGTAATATTTTTTCTGGAAAGGGCCAAAAAAGTATGGGAACCACTGGTCTATATCCTTTAATCTGGACAAGTCATTTTTCTACTCTGTGCCCTGACCTCCAATTTCCTTCATTGTCGATCAAACTATATTTGTCTCTCCTATACTCTGTCTCCTTCTCTCTCTCTCTCTCTCCTCTCCCTTAATATATATATATATATACACATGCATAAGTATTTACATATATAAATAATATAAAGAAATGCTCACTATCTTCTAAAGAAATATGAATACATACATATACCTATACATACATATTCATTGTATATGTGTATATATTATATTACATATTATATACATATATATATATATTAGACTTACTTTAAAGATATATGAGATATATGGCTGCTCCTTTGCACTTGAAAAAAACCAAAATTATACTTTGGATTCTTTGATATCTAACCAAGCTCTGAGAGCACTATAATCCTCACGTATCTTGCTTTCATGACCATGAAACAAATTGTTCTTATGTGTCCCTTCTACCAGGGAAAGTCTTCACATTCCTAAGGTAGACCCCACCCCAATGCCAAATGGTTTATGACCTGTCAGTTGGGGTTTATGGAGTGTCACAAAAGAGTAGTATCTTTTCTGTGAAATGCCTGTGAGACTTTTTCAGGTGTCTTTCTTCCTTGGGTGTTCTCTTACTATCCAACTTTCACTTGTGACTCCAAGAAGCTGTAGCATGAGCAGCAGCCAGGCACTGGTAAACTCCCTGAGTACTCAGGCTAAATCAGGTTGATAGATACAGATGATATAGATATAGATATATAGATATATACACACAGAAAAATACATACTCATGTTTGTCTTTTTATAAACCAGTTTATTTTTATTAGTGTATGATATCAGCTATATGCTTAATATGATAGAAATAATATAAAATATATACAAAACACAGACTTTTAGTTTGAGAAATTTAAAATCTAGTTGAATATCATGATTTTTCAGAGGAAATTTTTTAAACATTTATTAATATTCATTTTTAACATGGTTACATGATTCATGCTCCTACTTTCCTCTTCACCCCCCGCACTTCCCTCCACCCATGGCTGATGCACATTTCCACTAGTTTTGTCATGTGTCCTTGATCAAGACCAATTTCCAATTTCCAAATTGTTGATAGTTGCATTGGTGTGGTAGTTTCAAGTCTACATCCCCAATCATGTCCACCTCAACCCATGTGTTGAAGCAGTTGTTTTTCTTCTGTTTCCACTCCTGCAGTTCTTCCTCTGAATGTGGGTAGCGTTCTTTACCATGAGTTCAGAGGAAAATTTTTGACAGAGAAAAAGGATAAAAGAAGGCATGTCATCATCATGATGGGAGATGAGTTAACCAATATCATAAAATTTGCTATTACAAAGGAGAAAATGAAAGGAAGAGGGGTAAAACAAACAAGCAGTAAAACAGATGCAGCTTGAATTTAAGCCAGAAGGGACTGGTAAAGTGGTATTAGTGAGCCAGATACATGGGGCAGTAAAATAGCTTTCTTTTTACCTTTGTGCCTCAGCTACAGCAATAAAAGATAAAAGTGCGATTGGATAGTCAAAATATTGATCGACAAGTATTTATTAAGAACCTACTACCTGCTAGATGTCATCTAGAAAATAGGAATATAAATACACTAATGAAAAAAAATTATTGTCACCTGGAATTTATTTTTTCTTTTTAAAAAGGGAAAAATATACCCTTTCTCTTTTTCTCTCTCTCCTTGCTCTCTCTTTTTCTCTCTCTCCCTCTCTGTCTCTCCCTCTTTGTCTCTCCTTCTCTTCTTTCTTTCTTTCTTCCTTTCTTTCTTTCTTTCTTCCTTCCTTCCTTCCTTCCTTCCTTCCTTCCTTTCTTTCTTTCTTTCTTTCTTTCTTTCTTTCTTTCTTTCTTTCTTTCTTTCTTTCTTTCTTTCTTTCTTTCTTCTTCTTCTTCTTCTTCTTCTTCTTCTTCTTCTTCTTCTTCTT
>NW_025345925.1:0-2672 GCF_016433145.1 Gracilinanus agilis | reverse complement strand
GAGGGGGGAAGGAGAAAGGGAGAGAAAGAGGGAGAGAGGAAGAGAAGAGGGAGAAGAGGGGAGAGAGAGAGAGAGAAAGGGGAAAAGAGAGGGGGTGAAGGGAGAAGGGGGAGGGGGAGAGAGAGTTTTTGTGATTCAAAACAAAAACAGATTTTGTGAGACCCAAGGACTTAATGTCTCTAATGGTTAACAAAGGGCTTTTAAAATTATTTTCATATACTCCAAGGAGCCATGATTTTGCTGGAGTGGGTCCTCCCTGTGCAGTTGGGGCTGGGACACCCCATCTCTGCTTCCCCATGTTCCATATACCTGTCAGACATCTGCAGTGCTGCCCCTCCCACTCTACACTGGCCACTAGCTAGAGATCAAAGGGCCTCCTGAACTGTCCTCAACACTGGAAGGGAGGCTTGGCTGAGGCCAGAGTTGACCTCTGAGGATTAGGGGTGAACACTTCAGAAATTCCTCAGCCCCCCTATAAACATGCAGGCTCCAGGGCTCCACTCTCCCCTGCCTTGACCATCAGGTAGGCCCAGAGACTGGACATAATTAAAACTCTCACCTTCTGTATCGGTATCAATTCTAAGACAGAAGAGCGGCAAGGACTAGGCAATCAGGGTTAAGGGACTTGCCCAGGGTCCCACAGATAGGAAGTATCTGAGGCTAGATTTGAACACAGGTCCTCCTGACTTCATGTTTGTGGATATGATCTTTGCCAAAGCTTTCCTCCACTTGTTTGAGCATTGATCACTGAAGCAATATTATTCTTGTGTCTGCTGGCTGACTGGTCTGCCGCCCTGTGGTTCCCCTCAGGAGGCTGCCTAGGCTGAAGGTCCCTTCTCTGAGGGACCTTGTACACCCTGCTTCCTCATCCCCATAATTATCAGCCCTGTCCCTCTTGTGTCCTTATCCTGCTCTTCCCGACACTTACACGGTGCCCTCTGGAACCTCCTGCTCTACATTTGCCAACCTGCCCTTCCTACTAGCTCTGTGCCCTCCAGAATACACACTGCATATCAACAGGGTGTCCCTAAACTCTTGATGCCACTTTAAGCTAGCAGTTTAAGCTGCACTAAGACTTTTGGGACAGCCTGTCCCTTGTACTTCCTTGTCTCTGTAGTGTAGATGTTCATTCCAATAGACCATGGGATCCTTGGGGACAGGAACTGTTTTGTCTTTCTCCAGGGTTTAGCTAGCCTAGCACATGGTAACTCCTTATTAACTGCTGGTTCACTGCCCAAAGTATCTGGAACACAGTAGGCACTTAATAAATGTTTACAGAATTGAATAGGATCAAAGGAAAGGTTTTAGATATCATCCAGTCCAACCCCTTCATTAAAAGAAAAAAAAACTCTTTATCTTCTGGCTTAGAATCTATATTAAGTATTGGTTTCAGGGCAGGAAAATGGTAAGTGCTAGGCATTTGGGATTGTGACTTGTTCAGAGTCACATAACTATCCGAGGTCACATTTGAACCCAGGACCTCTACTCTCTAGGCCTGACTCTTTACGTACTGAGCCACCCAGTTGCCCCTTAACTCTTTCATTTTACAGAAGAGGAGATTAAGGCCCAAAGAAGTTAAATGTTTTTCCCAAGGTCCCTTTGGTAATATATGGCAGTAGGATTTGCACCCAGATCTGCCATTGCCAAATCCAGCACTCTGCCTCCTGTTTTGGCATCCTCAGCAGAACATAAAGGATAGAGCTTGATCTGGAGTCAGGAAAGCTTGAGTTCAAATCCTGACTCGTCAATGATTGACTAAGTGACCCTGGACAAGTCCTTTCTTGGCCTGTAAAATGTTGGTCCTCTTTTAATTCTCAGATTTGGTGATTTATTCCATTAGGGAGAAAGGCCTTTTCAGATTTTAAAGGCCACTCAACACCCCTCATCTTTAACATCTAGGATGAGCCTTAGGTAATAAGGACTCAGGAAAAGAAAACAAGAAAAATGTGTGCTGGATTTGCCTCCCCACAGAATTCCTGTGCAAAAGTTGTCAAAGGATCACTTTTTTTTCTTTCTGTTGACTTCTTAAGTCTTTGACAAACCCTGAAACTGTCTTTTACCTGCAGTGAAACTTAATGAGGAAACAACCTGAGGAAAGGTGTTGTTGCTTATGTTGTTCGATCATTTTAGTCATGTCTGACTCCATGGCCCCACTTGGGGTTTTCTTGGCAAAGATGCTGGAATGGTTTGCCATTCCCTTCCCCAACTCAGGTTACAGATGAGGAAACCGAGGCAAACAGGGTCATACAGCTAGTGAGTGTCTGAGGCCAAATTTGAACTCAGAAAGATGAGTCTTCCTGACTCCAGGTCCAAAGCTCTATCTACTGCACCACCTGGCTACCCATGGACAACTGTAATAGAATGTAAAATAATGGTGAAAGAATGGGGTTTGGAACCAGGAGAGACTCAAATTCAGATCTCCCTCCCTCACCCTCAGGGCAGTCTCCCCAGAGTTAGCTGTCTGGTGTTCTGGGATCCCTGGATCTCCCCCTATTTCCCACTTAACTGTTGTTCATTTTGTCTCTGTTCAGAAGAAACAAGCTGGTGGGGGGAGGGAGGGAGGGAGAGAGAGAGAAGAAGAAGAAGAAGAAGAAGAAGAAAAGAAGAAGAAGAAGAAGAAGAAGAAGAAGAAGAAGAAGAAGAAGAAGAAGAAGAAGAAGAAGAAGAAGAAG
>NW_025345924.1:0-1234 GCF_016433145.1 Gracilinanus agilis | reverse complement strand
CCAGTCCTTATTGCTAATGTTTTCCCTCTGTGGTTATCTCCAAGTTATTGCTGGTGCATGGTAGCTTGCATGTCATCTCCCCCTGTTAGACTGGGGGGTCCGTGAGAGCAGGGACTGTCTGCTTTTCCTTGCATCCCCAGCAGTTATCACAGTGCCTGGGTTGCAGTAGGTGCCTAATAAATTTCTGTTAAATTCCTGACTCTAGCCTAGGGGCTCCCATTAAGATTTTGTTGCTGTCCCCATGGGCTCGGTTCCATAAGAACTGGACCAAAGGAACCCATCACACATGTGGGCAGCTGTGCAGACCCCACTTGGAGGCCACTAGGTGGTGCCATGGTGCACAGGGCTCTGGACTTGAAGTCAGGAACACCTTAGTTCAAGTCCAGGCTCAGTGTGATCCTGGGCACATCACTGAACCTGGCTGCCTCAGTTTTCTCAACTGTAAAATGAAGATCACAAGACCACCTCTTCTCCCAAGGGTCTCCTGAGGACCAAATGAGATCATATTTTTAAAGTGCCTGTCCCAAAGGACTTGGTGAGGATTTCCCTTCTCTCACCAGAAAGCTTTCTTCCATTCAATGCAATAAACACTGAATTCACTACAAATGGTTGCTGACATTTTTGCAGAATCTCCAAGCTGGGAGGGACCTTGGAGTCCATCTGGTTCCATCCAGATCCAAAAAAGGATTCTCTTTACAACAGCGCCCTCAAGTGGTCATCTTGCCTTTCCTTACTAACCTTTTAGTTGGAGGACCCCATTTCTGGCTGGGGCAGGGAGCCCCTTTCACTTGGAGATATCCTGGACTCCAAGTCCCATCTGGCTCTCAGTCTATGGCCCTCTGCCCCTAATGGCTGGGAAGGCCTTCAGGTTCATATTGGCCTGTGTGCAGCTTCTACCCATTGTTCCTGGGGCCAATCACTAGAAGGCTAATCCCTCCTCCACAGGAGAGTTATTTTGGACAAGCTATTTTTTAAAAAGTGGTTAATGGAGCTTTCATTTCCTTTTTGAGGGAGGGGTATAAGGGAAGGAGGAAGGGAGGGAAAGGGGGAGAGAGGCAGAGAGAGGGAGACAGAGACAGAGAGAGGCAAAGAGAGACAGAGAGACAGAGAGAGGAAGAGAGAGAGGCAAAGAGAGACACAGAGAGGGAGAGACAGAGACAGAGAGAGGCAAAGAGAGACACAGAGAGAGGCAGAGAGAGGGCGAGGGAGAAGAAGAGGAGGAAGAGGGGGAAAG
>NW_025345923.1:0-4592 GCF_016433145.1 Gracilinanus agilis | reverse complement strand
GCGGGTCCCTCCTTCGAGCGTCCCCGAGCCGGGCAGAGGCTGGAGCTCCTGGGTGGGAAAGCAGAGGAAATGGGCAGCCAGAGGGCAGAGCGAGCCACAAGGGAGAAAGGGGAAGAGGAGGCCCCTGGGGCCGCCCATGGGCACAGCCTTCACTTTGTGGGCAGGAAGTGTGTGAACGTGGGGCTCCCGGGGAGCCACGGGGGGTGGCTGGAGGGTGCAGGGCGGAAGGCGGAAGCGGTGAAGGCCGCCACATTCGCCGGAGGACGGACCCCGCTGTCGGAGCGGCTCCCTGGGGAGGTCCCGGCCTCCTCGGCCCTGCTTCCAGCCCTGGAGGGGTGAGTGCGAGGATGCGCCTGGGTGTGGGATGGGCCCCGGGCCACAGAGCAGGGAGTGGAGCGTCCTGCGGGAGGCGGCCTTGAGAGGGGCGGGTGGGGAGCTCGGCGGCCTCAGAACCGGGGGAACGAGGGTTCGAGTCCTGCCTCAGACTCTCCACGTGACCCTGGGCCAGTCCCTTCGTGTCTCCGGGCCTCAGTGACTTCCTCTGTAAAATGAAGGGCAGGATGGGGCGCTCGACGAAGGCCTCCCGCTTCTAGGTTTGCTTATCAGAAAGCCCGACAAGAAGATGCCCGGCAGGAGGACAAGCGACGGGCGCTCGGCGAGCCCTTTCTGAAGGCCTCTGAGGCCTCCCGCCACATCCTCCCAGCCCCGGCCCGCTCAGCTCTCCCCTCCTCCCCGCTCCTTCCGGCCCACCTCCCCGGCCCTCCCCAGGAGAGCCCAGCATCCAGGCCTCCATGCTGGGATAAGAAGCGGGTCTGGCCCTTCACGACCGCCATGACCCTCCTGGGGCCTGGACGGGCCGGAGCTCCTTCCTGGCCAGCCCCACATCTTCCCCTCGCCCTCCCTGCCGGGCGCCCGGCGAGAAAATCCAGAAGAAAGCTCAGAAAAGGTCCAGGAAAAGCAGAGGCCGGCGCGTGGCGCCCCCCCCCCCCCAGCCCGTGCTGACCGTTAGGCCCAGCAGGCCCAGGCCCGAGAGCGGGACGCTGCGGCCCTCCAGAAGCTGGCGGTTGAGGGCCCGGCCCATGGCCTGCCTGAGGAGCCCAGAGCAGCCCCCGGAGAGCGGGAGCAGCGGCCAATTCGGGAAGGCCGGCCGCGTCTGGGCAGGTTTCCGCTTCCGGGGGCCGCACCAGAGATGCTCTCTGCTGTTGCCCCTTCGAGGGGCAGGGAGTGACCCCGGCCCTACTGGTCCTCGTGGCCCCAGAATGGACAGCCGGCCTCGGGGCCGTTTCCCCGGTCCTGCGAGGACTCGGAGAAGCCATTTAATAGCTGGGACACGGCTTCCCGCCCCAAACTAGTCGGCCTTCCCTCCCCCAGCAGCCCGGCCCAGCACCTGCATACATGGCCGGGACCGCGGCGAGCAAACGTGAGCATCTTTGCCCTGAGATGGGGGGGAGGGGAAGGGGTGGCGGGGGCCGAGCGGGCGGCCTTCCACTCGCCCATCCAGAAGCGTTGATTATTATTGAGCTCCGAAGAAGGAAGAGCCAGATCCCTGGCCTTACGGAGCTTCTGACCCCAGGGGCAAGAGAGACGGATAGGAGGTGCCTACGGGGCGGCGGGCGCTCACTGGGAAGGCACAGAGAGCCGGGGAGCCAGGAAAGGCTGCCCAGCATCGAGGCCACGGGAGAAGGTGGGGGAGATGGGAGCCATGGAAGGCATCATGGAGGATGAGGCACCTCCATTGATCGTTGAAGGAAAACCAGGATGCTGAAGGGCAGCGTTGGGAGGAAACCCTTCCCAGGCACAGGAAATAAGACTTTGAATTGGGGAAAACATGAGAGATCCAGCTTAGTTGGAATGTGATGTATATGAAGGGAAATAATGGAGGATGAGGCTGGGAAGATAAGTAAGAACCGGATTGTAGAAGGCTGTGAATGCCAACCGAAAGAGAGTAGATTATCCCAAGGGCAACAGGGACACACCAAAGGCCATTATCGTCAAAGGCAGCCAAGTGGTGGGGTCGATAGAGGGCCAGGACTGGAGACAGGAAGATCTGAGTTCAAATCCAGGCTCAGACACTTACCTGCTGGGAGATCCTGGGCAAGTCCCTTCTTCTCTGTCTGCCTCAGTTTCCTCATCTATAAATAATAATAATAACAATAATAATAATAATATAATAATAACAGTATCCACCTCCTAGCATTGTTTGTAAGGCTTAAATGATGTTCTATTTGGGGTTTTTTTAAGTGCTTGCCACAGTGCCCATCACATAGTAGGTGCTCTATAAATACTGTTCCCTTTTCCTTCCCTTCCCCTTCTTGTGCCTTAGGAAGACTTTGGTGGAGATCTTTGAAGCAGGGAAACCACTTGGTGCTATTATGAATAGTTTAGATGAGAGATAATTGGGGGATCAGACCTAGGATACTAGCAGTGTAATTAAAACAGGGTTCCTAACCTGGGGGCGAGGAACTCGCTGTTGTTGTTTTTGCAAATAAACCCACACATATGACTATATATATGGCAGCTAGATAGTATGGTGGAGGGAGCTCTGGGCCTGGAGTCAGGAAGACCTGAGTTCAAATCCAGCCTCAGACACTTAGCTGTGTAACTTGGCGCAAGCCACATATATATATGTTTGTGTATAGCATATTTATAAGCATATATATGTAGATGTATACATGTACATACATATATCTATGTATATGTACACATATATTTTGATAACTATCTCACTCTTCTTGGTTTCCTTTATAATCCTATGTATTATATTTTATGGGGCAGCTAGGTGGCCAGCCTCAGATTCTTCCTAGCTATGTGATCCTGGGCAAGTCACTTTACCCTGTTTGCCTCAGTTTCCTCATTCTGTAAAATAGCCTGGAGAGGAAAATGGCAAACTCTCTGTGTAACCCTGGACAAGTCACTTCACCCTGTTTGCCTCAGTTTCCTCATCTGTAAAATAGCCTGGAGAGGAAAATGGCAAACCATTCCAGTATCTTTGCCAAGAAAACCCCAAAAGAGTTTGTGAAGAGTCAGACACGATTGAACTGTATTTTATGCATTTAAGAACATGGATCTAAGACGGGATTCCCAGGGTTCACCAGGACGCACAGAAAAGGATAAAAGCCTCTGGACTCAAGATAACCCAAATGCCAGGCATGTTGTAGAGAGATAATCAAAGGATGAAGCAGTAAGAGAAGCATTGAATGTTGAGGAAACGGAGGAATCTTGAGAGCTTTGGACAATATTCTCATTTTATGGATGAGGAAACTCTGGGCTTTAAGAGAGTAAGTGGCTTGTCCAGGGCGCCATAGCAGTTAGTGGGAGAGCTGACTCTAGAACTCCAGTCCTCTGAGGTCCAGGCTGGTCATCGTTCCATTATGACCACTATGTATGCTCCTACAGCCCCTTTATTGGGAGGTTCAGAAAGGGGTACCTTCTCCGGGCTTTGGGTCTGACCTAATAAATGGACAGGACAGGGGATCCCACTGCCCCCCAATACCTTCTTCTGCCAACCTGCCACCTCCATGCCTGAAAGGCCACAGTTACAGTTATATTCCTTTGGGGGTGACACAGAGGTGACTCTTCCCATTAAAATGTAAAAGGGCCTCAGATTAAACCCTTTATTGGACATTAATACCTGTGTAGGATTAACGTATTTCCCAGTGAGCTTTGAGGGAATGAGTTAGCCTCCAGCTAAGTAAATATTCTGAAAACAAGGCAGAAGAATGTTAGGGTAGAGGGAGCTTTAAACTTCTCTAAATCCCTTGTTTCATGAAGGAGGAAGAAATGAAGAGGGTGGGGGTGGGAGAGCAGAGCCCACACACATCTTCCAATCCATCATCACATCAGATGTTTTGAGAGAGAAGGGGAAGAGGGATTAGGATAGGCCCACACAGGGAGCCAAGTGGAATCAGAAAACGTGAGTTCAAATCCTGCCTCATTCATTTACTACGTGTGTGACCCTAGGCAAGTCATTTATATGCCTCAGTTTCCTCATTTGCAAAATGGGAGTAATAAGAGTACTGATTTCACAGGGTTGTTGTGAGTTTCCAAGGAAGTTACACATATACAAAGTGCCTTAAAGTGTATTGTAAATGCAGTCTTTTATTATGAGTATTCTTCTTTGGGCACAGAGGCTTGGTGGGCTGGGAAGGGGACAGCAGTACCTCCAGTAGGAGCTGATCCAAGAAGAGTGAGGATACGGAAGGGGAGGCTATGGGAAGCTTGCTCCTAGGACCCAGTTAGGCTTGAAGTCCAGTTTGGTTTCAGCTCAGAGGTGACCTACTAGGGTTGCTTTCCCATAGTAACAGCCTGGGGGAAGGCTCAGGGGAGGAGAGGAACCAAGATGTAGGCAGCCTCTTAGGAGAGCTGGCTGGCTGGTGCACTGAGGAGTATGTTGTCCTTTCTCTTCTCTCCCTCCTCCTCCTCCTCTTTCTTCTTCCATCCCTCTTCTTTATTTAGGCTTTTGGACTTCATATTTGGCAATCAGGATTTTGAGAGTGGGCAGTCCCTTCCAAACATGCCCAAGGAGCCCTCCATCTCACATCTCAACTAACTCTCTCTCTCTCTCTCTCTCTCTCTCTCTCTCTCTCTCTCTC
>NW_025345922.1:0-1005 GCF_016433145.1 Gracilinanus agilis | reverse complement strand
TTATATAGGCAGGAATGGGTGCAATGGAATTTCAAAAAGTTAACAAGGAAAGATACTAGTTTGTGCCTCAAAGAACAGAAGTAGCCTCAGCGTCCTCATCTGTAAAATGAACTGAAGACAGAAATAGCCAACCCTCCCAGTATCTCTACCAAGAAAACCCCAAATGGGGTCACAAAGAGTCAGACATGACTGAATGACAACAAAGGCCGAGATGTAGCAAAAACTAGCCAGACGACACCAAGGTTATTATAGTTGGCCTCTTAGCTTGATTTAGCAGACCCTAGGTAGTTACTTGATGGCATTACCTTAAGATCGTGGTAGTAAAGTTAAGCCATAAACACTTTTGTCCCATCTTCCTAAAGAAGGAGTTTGTCTAAGGCCCACAATTAGTAAGCGGCAGATCTGGGACCAGAACGCAGGACTCGTTCCATTTGGGGATAGTTTTTACTCAGGATTCTTTCCCCTGTAGCAAGATACTTCATAACTAGGATTATGTGGCATAAATTCAAAGCAAAGTCTTCCAAGATGGTGCGCAGAAGGGCACTGTAATGAGGAGGGTAATACAGAATAAAGAAAGAGGCCATGAAAGGGAACCCAGTGATTAACTCTGAAATCACAGTTTTGTTTGGGTTGGCCTTGCTTGTGATATGAGCTTAAAATAAATCTTCCCCAGGCATTTTTTAAGATATTCCATCAAAGCACTTAGACCCAGAATAAAGCCACACCTGCAACAAGGTCAGAGGTGTTGACTGATGGGAAGACAGGCTACCAGGAAATACACAAAAGTGACTAACTAGGGAGCAGCTACAGGCTCAGTGGATCAAGAGCCAGACCTAAATATGGAAAGTCTTGAGTCCAAATCTGGCCTCAGACACTTCCTGGCTGTGTGACCCTGGGCAAGTCACTTGACCCCCATTGCCTAGCCCTTACTGTTCTTGAGCCTTGGAACCAATACACAGTATTAATGCTAAGATGAAAGGTAAAGTTTTTTTTGTTTTTTTTTTT
>NW_025345921.1:0-8054 GCF_016433145.1 Gracilinanus agilis | reverse complement strand
GCTACAGAATTTATAAAATAATAACATGACCATGCAAACATGGAGGTGCAGGAGAGATTAAAGGGAATTTTGGGAAATACTAAGAGACTTATGGGGGATGCAATCCAAGATTCAAAATCTCTGTTTATACAAATGACTAAACAAGTTTAACACTTTGTTATGGATTATTAATGTATTAGAAGAAATGATAAGGGAAAAGTTTTCAGAAACCCTGAGAATACTTATATGAAGTAATGCAAAGAAATAGAACAAATTCATTGATCATAGAAACAATTTTTAACTGTGATCAACTGTCAGACATGTAGCTGCTAGTAACAATATGAAAATCCAACAAATTCCACAGGACTCAGTTTGTCTTGGCAGATATATTCCCAGATTTTGAATTTTGCCCAGAATTATTTTAAATGGAGTTTCACTTTCTAACCCTTTCTGCTGATTTTTATTGAAAATAAATAGAAACACTGATGATTTAAGTGGGGCTTTTTGTATCCTGCAACTTTGACAAAATTATTAATTATTTCCATTAGCATTTTAGTTGATTTTGAGTTCTCAGTATACCATCATATCATCAGGAAAGAGCGATAATATTGTTTCTTCACTACCTACTTTAATCCCTTCATTTTTTTTTCTTCACTAATTGCTACAGCTAGATCTTCTAGAAGAGTGGTTCCCAAACTTTTTGGCCTATGACACCCTTTCCAGAGAAAATATTACTTAACCCCCTGGAAATTAATTTTTTAAAAATTTTAATAGCAATTAATAGGAAAGATAAATGCACCTGTGACCATCACTGCCTCCCTGGATCACTACACCACCCACCAGGGGGCGGTGGCGTCCACTTTGGGAATCACTGTTCTAGAACAATATTAAATGATAGTGGTGATAATGGACATCCTTGCTTCCCTCCTGATATTATTGGGAAGGCTTCTAAATTAACCTCATTGCAGATGATACTTGCTGATGATTTTAAGTACAATTTATTATTTTGAGGAAAGGCCCTTTTATTCTTATACTTTCAAGTGTTTTTAATAGGAATGGGTGTTATATTTTGTCAAAGAATTTTTCTGAAGCTATTGAGATAATAATGTGTTTTCTGTTAGTTTAATTGTTCATATGGTCAGTTATGTGGATGGTTTTCCTAATGTTTAAAAAACACAAATAACATCAATAAAGTATCAATAATTCTAATAATAAAAGAAAGAAGAGAATCAGGTTAACAATATCAAAAATGAAAAGGATGATCTCACCTCTAATGAAGAGTTAGTTAAGACAATTATTATAAGCTATTATGCCCAAGTATGTGGCAATAAAAAAAGATAATTTAGGTGAAATAGAAAAATATTTATAAAAATATAAAATGCCTAGTTTAAAAAAAAGCAGAAATAAAATACTTAAATAATTCCTACTCAGAATTATAAATTTAGCAAGTCATCAGGGAACTCCCCAAGAAAAAATTCCCTAGGATCTGATGGATTCACAAGTGAATTCTTTCAAATATTTAAGGAACATCTAATCTTAATACTACACTATTTGACAAAATACAAAAGTAGAAATCTTACCAAATTCATTTTATTCCACAAAGCTCATAATGAAAAATTATATTAAACACAAGACAGAGACCAGATGAGTTCTGAATGTAGATTTATCACATTATTTATCATATTATTTTTTTTGACATTTAATAATATTTATTTTTTTAGAAAAGTTAACATGGTTACATGATTCATGCTCTTACTTTCCCCTTTTCCCCCAGACCTCCCCAACCCCATAACTGATGCACATTTCCACTGATTTTAACATGTGTCATTGATCAAGACCTATTTCCAAATGGTTGATAGGTGCATTGGTGCGGTAGTTTCCAGTCTACATCCCCTATCATGTCCACCTCAACCCATGTGTTCAAGCAGTTGCTTTTCTTCTGTGTTTCCACTCCTGTAGTTCTTCCTCTGAATGTGGGTAGCATTCTTTTCCATAAATCCCACGGAATTGTCCTGGGCCATTGCATTGTTGCTAGTACAGAAGTCCATTACATTCGATTATACCACAGTGTATTGGTCTCTGTGTACAATGTTCTTCTGGCTCTGCTCCATTCTCTCTGCTTCAATTCCTGGAGATCTTTCCAGTTCACATGGAATTCCTCCAATTCTTTATTCCTTTGAGTGCAATAGTATTCCATCACCAACATATACCACAATTTGTTCAGCCATTCCCCAATTAAAGGACATACCCTCATTTTCCAGTTTTTTGGCAAATAGGACGGCTATTAATATTTTTGTACAAGTCTGTTTATCTATGGTCTCTTTGGGGTACAAACCCAACAATGGTATGGCTGGATCAAAGGGCAGGCATTCTTTTATAGCCCTTTGAGCATAGTTTCAAATTGCCTTCCAGAATGGTTGGATCAGTTCACAACTCCACCAACAATGCATTAATGTCCTAATTTTGCCACATCCTCTCCAACATTCATTACTCTCCCCTTCTATCATTTTAGCCAATATGCTAGGTGTGAGATGATATCTCAGAGTTGTTTTGATTTGCATTTCTCTAATTATTAGAGATTTAGAACACTGTCTCATGTACTTATTGGTAGTTTTGATTTCCTCATCTGAAAATTGCCTATTCATGTCCCTTGCCCATTTATCAATTAGGGAATGGCTTGATTTTTTATGCAGTTGATTTAACTCCTTGTATATTTGAGTAATTAGACCCCTGTCAGAATTTATTGTTATAAAGATTTTTTTCCCAATTTGTTGTTTCCCTCCTGATTTTAGCTGCATTGTTTTTGTTTGTACAAAAGCTTTTTAGCTTGATATAATCAAAATCATTCATTTTACATTTTGTAATTTTCTCTAATTCTTGCTTGGTTTTAAAATCTTTCCTTTCCCAGATATCTGACAAGTACACTATTCTGTGTTCACTTAACTTCTTTATAGTTTCCCTCTTTATATTCAAGTCATTCATCCATTCTGAATTTATCTTGGTGTAGGGTGTGAGGTGTATTGTTTACAATAACAGAGATGTTGGGAAGCTGATGGGCTGGCCTGAGCTAGGAACCTGCAGGACTCCCTCCTCCTCCACACACAGGCTTGATTAAGTAGGGAGTGGTAGGTACTCTTTGCTCTCACACCCCTCCCACCAAGCAGTTGATTTTCAGTTGATAATGGAGGTATGGCAATGGCTACTAGCTAGGCTCAGCAAAGGCAAATCTCTAATGAAGTTCACCTTCTCAACTTATATTCCCCCCAGGTTTGATTGAGGAACAAAGGAGAAACTAGATATCATGATGTTATCAATAACTGAGGTGGATCAGATTTCTTTGGCTGGCAACTGAAAGGAACAAGCTTTAAGACAGCTTTGAGTATGCCCCAAATAATGGTCAGGCACAACTACTAAAATATGAAGTTTTTACTGATAAAGATGAAGGGAAGGCAGGGGAGGGGTATCAAGGATTTTGGATAAGATCTGGGAAGCCCTGAACTGTTAGGTAGAAGCTGCCCCCCCAGGAAGGAGTGGCAGACTTTATATCTAGCTGGCCCTCAAAGCTTATAATAATCACTTCTAATATTTAAATAACTAAATGAATAACAAAATGCTATTGAAGGTCTAATTCCACTAGGCAAACTCCTGAGTAGAAACCAAAATGGCTTTTGCCACTATGGCCACCAAGGCAAACTCCAACAGAGACCAGCCAGCAGAGTGACCTGCTCACTTCAACCCCCAGGAATCAACTGTTTAACTCCTTTCCAACTATGCCCTCACCCAGAGTTCTCCAGGGCGGGTCCCCTGGAATTCTGGGTGAGGCTTGACCCTGTATCTTGCAGGAATTCCACCCTGCCATTTTCCATGTTACAGTATCCCCCCTTTTCTAGTGGAATTTCCACTAGAAATTTTGCAGTCTTAAGATATTTCAGCAGAGTTTACCCCTCTCTATGCTATAACTAAGCAACTTCCTAAGCAATTTTCTATTTTTAACACCTTAATCCTATTCTTGCTATAGCTATGGCTTATGTTAACTATCTACCCCTATCTAAGGAGGGGAAAAGGAAAGATTAAACAAAGGAAAAAATGGGTTTTGTTATAAAGTACAAGCATAACAACATTACAAGCATAGTAACACAATCATAAAACCAAATCTGCAACAATAACAGGTTGCAATCACCATCCCTAAAGCATGTAATATAAACATCTTTGAAACACATTCAAATGCAAAATTTCAACAAATGAAAGTGTTTCTTAACTTGCTCCTAACTCAAAACAAAAGAAACATGGTAAAACTCTATAAGCAAAATGTTTTAGAACCGTCTATACTGAAACCGGAAACATTTAAGCATAAGTTTTCATCTTAGTACCTTACTCAAGCTGTGTAAATGAGGTTAATACTTCTAAGTTCTAAACAGTTAGTATGTTAATGTTAGTTATAAGTATGGACAAGGCTATATACATTACTTATCCTCATATACTATAGTGACTCTCCCTGACTAACTCTGTATTTCAAAAGGTCCCTAAAGCTACATTTCCCTAAGTTGTTAGTAACTCTGTTATATGTGTTAGTAATTATAATACAGGCTATACACAAAGCCTATATACAGTTGGAAGTTTCCTTGATGTCTGTCAAATCAAAAAACAAACAATGCATCTTTTGACATGCTGGAGATACTAGGATATTCTTCCATTATGCACAGATATTCACATGCAATATGTACTTATAATACATATATCCAAAGGAGACTCTCATTTATCTACATGAGGTTTATGTCAAAAGGTGAACAATCAGTTTTGTGCTGAGTCCAGTGAACTAATGAGTACTGATGCATGCACATACTTACCCCTTACTGCACCGGTCTTCTGGACTCACTAGAGAACCCCAATTCTCCTTGTGTAGCCTATGTAGTGTGGCATACAAGCTACCATGTGATGTCTCATTTTTGTAATGTGTATTTATGACATGATATTATTGCCTTATGTATTTCTTCCTTCCAGTCCTCCTCCTGCACAGTAATTAATAAAGATTACAAAACCCTTGTGATTGTCCATTCCTTTGTGCCACCTCTGCTGTGAATTTCTGTAGCTTGTAGCTTCTGTGTTGGTCTTTTCTTCATTTGTACTGGATGCATACTTGTCTGTCATCTATTGTCTTGCCAGGTGGTTGGCTTGTCACCTTCTTATTCAGGAAAAATAGTCATTGTGATGTAATTGTGTTAATTTTGTGTTGCAAAAAATTTTGCAGTTTTTTTTCCTTTTTAGAATTTCAGGCAGTTCAATTTCCCTCAATAGTACATTTTGTTTGCTGTGGATCTGGCCATACATTCATTTCATGTTGCTCTAATTCAGTTGGTTTTTCGTGGTGTTCTTCATGTACAGCATGATCTTTTACAGGCTTCACAAGTGTGATATGGAACCAGGCAGGGGTATCTGTTCTCAACTTTAACACATGTTGGTCTATATAAAAGTACTTAGTAAGGCCCTACCCATTTAGGGTCTAGAACAGATTTTCTTCCAAGGTTCCTTATGTAGACCATGTCTCCTGGTTTAAGCTGATGTAAGCTAAAGTCTAAAGGAACTCTCTGAGTTAACAAGAGAAGATTGTGCAATTCATCCAGTCTTTTCTTTAAAGCTTTTATGTATTTATATTTTTCCATGTTACAGGTGTTGACCTAAACCTAATCTCTCCCATATTGTTTTCCAATTTTCCCAGCAGTTTTTGTCAAATAGTGGATTTTTGTCCCAAAAGTTGGGCTCTTTGGATTTATGATATACCGTATGCTGACATCACTTACCCCAAGTCTATTCCGCTGATCCTCCCTTCTGTCTCTTAGCCAGTACCATGCTGTTTTAATGACCACTTCTTTATAGTATAGTTTAATATCTGGTACTGCTAGGCCACCTTCCTTCACATTTTTTTCTCTGGATTATTTCTCTGGATTATTTCTCTGGATATTCTTGATCATTTGTTATTCCAAAAGAATTTTGTTACAGTTTTTTCTAATTCAGTAAAAAAGTTTTTTGGTAGTTTGATAGGTATATCTCTAAATAGGTAAATTAATTTGGGTAGAATGGTCATTTTTATTATATTAGCTCAACCTACCCATGAGCAATGTTTTTCCAAATGTTTAGATCTAGTTTTAATTGTTTGGAAATTGTTTTGTAGTTGTTTTTGTATAATTCCTGTGTTTGTTTTGGGAGATACATTCCTAAGAATTTCATATTGTCTAAGGGAATTTTCTTTCTACCTCTTGCTGCTATGATGTGTTGGAAATATATAGAAATGCTGATTATTTATGTTTATTTATTTTGTATCCTGCAACTTTCCTAAAGTTGTTGATTATTTCTATAAGCTTCTTAGTTGATTCTCTAGGATTTTTTAAGTAGACCATCATATCATCTGAAAAGAGTGATAGCTTATTCTCCTCATTGCCTATTTTAATACCTTCAATTTCTTTTTTTTTTCTAATTGCTACTGCTAGTGTTTCTAGTACAATGTTAAATAATAGAGGTGATAATAGGCATCTTTGTTTCACTCCTGATCTTATTGGGAAGGCTTCTAATTTATCCCCATTGCATATAATGCTTGTTGATGGTTTTAGGTATATACTGTTTATTATTTTTAGGAAAGGTCCTTCTACTCCCATACTTTCTGGTGTTTTCAATAGGAATGGGTGCTGTATTTTGTCAAAGGCTTTTTCAGCATCTATTGAGATAATCATGTGATTTTTGTTTGTTAGATTCTTGATATGGTCAATTATGTTAATGGTTTCCTAATGTTGAACCATCCTTACATTCTTGGTATAAATCCCACTTGATCATGGTGGATGATCCTCTTGATCACTTGCTGGAGTCTCTTTGCTAGTATTCTATTTAACATTTTTGAATCTATGTTCATTAGGGTTATTGGTCTATAATTTTCTTTCTCTGTTTTTGATCTAACTGGCTTTGGGATTAGTACCATATTTGTGTCATAAAAGGAATTTGGCAGGGCTCCTTCTTTGCTTATTATATCAAATAATTTGTATAGTATTAGGATTAGTTGTTCTTTGAATGTCTGATAGAATTCACTTGTGAATCCATCAGGCTCTGGCAATTTTTTCTTCGGGGGTCCCTGGATGGTTTTTTCAATTTCTTTTTCTAATATGGGATTATTTAGGTATTCTATTTCTTCTGCTGTTAATCTAGGCAATTTATATTTTTGTTAATATTCATCCATATCTCCTAGATTACTATATTTATTGCCATATAATTGGGCAAAATAGTTTTTAATTATTGCCTTAATTTTCCCTTCATTAGAGGTGAGGTCTCCTTTTTCATCTTTGATACTGAAGCTTTGGTTTATTTTTTCTTTTTTTTTTAACATTAATTAATAATCATTTTTAACGTGGTTACATGATTCATGCTCCTACTTCCCCCTTCACCCCCCGCTCTCCCCCCACCCATGGCCGACGCACATTTCCACTGGTTTTGCCATGTGTCCTTGATCAAAACCTATTTCCAAATTGTTAGTGGTTGCATTGGTGTGGTAGTTTCGAGTCCACATCCCAAATCATGTCCACCCCGACCCATGCGTTCAAGCAGTTGCTTTTCTTATATGTTTCCTCTCCTGCACTTCTTCCTCTGAATGTAGGTAGCGTTCTTTACCATAAATCCCTCAGAGCTGTCCTGGGTCATTACATTGTTGCTGGTACAGAAGTCCATTACATTCAATTTTACCACAGTATGTCAGTCTCTGTGTACAATGTTCTTTTGGCTCTGCTCCTTTCGCTCTGCATCAGTTCCCGGAGGTCTCTCCAGTTCGCCTGGAACTCCTCCAGTTTATTATTCCTTTTAGCACAATAGTATTCCATCACCCGCATATACCACAGTTTGTTCAGCCATTCCCCAATTGAAGGACATACCCTCCTTTTCCAATTTGTTGCCACCACAAAAAGCGCAGCTATGAATATTTTCGTACAAGTCTGTTTATCTATGATCTCTTTGGGGTACAAACCCAGCAATGGTATGGCTGGATCAAAGGGCAGGCATTCTTTTATAGCCCTTTGAGCATGATTCCAAATTGCCAGCCA
>NW_025345920.1:0-1688 GCF_016433145.1 Gracilinanus agilis | reverse complement strand
TGCAACTTCAAGCTGCCTTTGAGCCCCCCACATTACCTCAGACAGCAGAAGGAAGAAGTAGTCACATTGGGTGGATGGACAGAGGGATAGGGCATGCAAAAATTTTCCTCAGGTGCTGTGGAGATGGGGAATGAGGCAGCCCTTTCCATGCCACCTCAGCTTCCCTGCCATGGCTTTGCCAACACAGGTCTAGGTTCTATCCTAGTGGATCCTGGTCTCTAATGAGAAAAGTTAGGCATCATGCTCTTTGGCTCATCATACCTCTACTTTGGTGCCCTGAGGACAATATACTTAGTTTGGGGTTTGATTCCTATTTGGAGACTCCTTAAAGAGGGAAGTAGAAAGGTACTAAATAGTCAATATGTATCAGGTGTTAAACTGGAAAAAAAAATACAGAACTATTAAACAGTCAGAAAAAAACACTTTTTAATTAAGGGAAAAGGGGCGAGTGCATTATTAGGTCTCCTCACAGAGCTTCATGCTACCAATCCTCTCAGAGTCCCCAGTCTCTGGCTGCTCTGGTCACTGACCCCTGGGAGTTTCACCATTTAGATGAAAACTCCAAAGGACAATAGAATTTAGGGAATTTATATACCCTTTCTGGGGAACCAGGAACTAAGGATGAGAGAGTATAGTTGATTAACTTTACAATGGTAACAAAGAAAATGAGGAGTACCAGACAGGAATAACAGTGAGAGGCTGATGCTTTACAATAGACACAAAAGGGAAAGATCTAGCCAAAAGACAGGGCTACCTCATTAAAGGACTTAGGCCTATGGGGAGACAAAAAGAGAAACCTAACACCTGATAGGATTAGTTATCTCTACTTAAACTACTTTAGGGTCTATTGTTAGTATGAGACTCTTGAGGTTGAACTTTCCCTTAGGAAGAACCCTCCGGTGACAAGGTCAAACTTGAGACTTTCCCTTCAAGCTAACTAAACTGGGTGGCTTATCAGATCTCACTAGGCTATAAGTTTGGGGGTTTCTAGATTACACATTGGCACTGGTAAGGCACTGGTATTTATGGAAGTACTAACACAAAGCATGAACAAGTATACATTGAGTGAAAGAATTAAGTCAAGATTTAGGGACAACTTAAAACTATCATTATACTCTCCAGGGAAAAACTCATTAGAGCATAAAACAGTTTAGAGAACTATTGAGTAGTCATTTCACATTTCACCTTAGCTCTACTATGTCTCCTCATATTATGGCCATGTCTCCTGACCAGCCAAGCCTGGGCTTGAGATCCTCATAGAATTTAAGATATTGGTGGTTGTTGGTGGTTGCCTCTATGTAGAAACTTCTTTATAGTTATCTTCACATAATGGACTCATGAGCTCCCTACTTCTTGAACTTACAAGGATACCTTTTAGCTTGGAAACATCTTTACTGCGTCAAGCAAAGAAACACAAATCCAAAGAGGCAAGCAGAGATCCAGGCTCAAGTTTGAGCTCTTCTTCTCTAGCTGTTGTATATAAATAGTTGCTTAGCTATAAGAATGAAAGAAAGCCAGCTTTCTCCCACCTACAAAGAAAGTTTCGGATTTAAATGTTACCTGGTGTCAAAGGAAGTAAACCAGCAATAAAGTCATCTCCTGTGTAAGATTCACTGAATCATTGGTTCAGTGGCCAAGAAAGGAATTATATAGTTAATGTAATCATCCCCAAAGCATCCACATTCTGA
>NW_025345919.1:0-17548 GCF_016433145.1 Gracilinanus agilis | reverse complement strand
AAATAGAATACCTAAATAATCCCATATCAGAAAAAGAAATTGAACAAGCCATCAAAGAACTCCCTAAGAAAAAATCACCAGGACCTGATGGATTCACAAGTGAATTCTATCAGACATTCTTGTAAGATTTTTTCTTTTACTTGGAAGCTCTTGAATTTGGCTATTATATTCCTGGGGGTTGTCTTTTCTGGGTCTAGTGTAGAGGGTGATCTATGGATCCTTTCAATGTCTATACTGCCCTCTTGTAGATCTTCAGGGTAATTATGCTGAATAATTTCTTTTAGTATGGAGTCCAACTTTCTATTAATTTATGCTTTTTCTGGAAGACCAATGATTCTCAAATTGTCTCTTCTAGACCAGTTTTCTTGATCTTTCACTTTCTCATTGAGATATTTCATGTTTCCTTCTATTTTATCAGTCTTTTGACTTTGTTTTATTTGTTTTTGCTTTCTTGAGAGATCATTAGCTTCTAATTGCTCAATTCTAGCCTTTAGGTACTGGTTTTTGGTTATAATCTTTTGGTTTTCCTTTTCAATCTGGTCATTTCTGGTCTTCAGTTGACTTGCCTCACTTTCCAATGGCAAAATTCTGCCTTTTAAACTGTTATTTTCTTGCCAGATCTCTTCCATCTTTTTCATCATTTCAGATTTGAACTCTTCAATAGCTTGTGACCAGTTTTCATTATTTTGGGAACGTTTGCATATGATTTCTTGTTTGTTTTCCTCTGTTGCCTGGATTTTCCCTGTGTAAAAGTTGTGGAGTGTTCCAGAGTTCTTCTTGATAATCTTTCTCTTCTGGGGTTCCTGATTTTGGCTTGCCATTGTTGTTAGCCCAGCACCTTCTGCACTTTATCCTCACACTCAGGATCGGTCTAGGCTCCTGAGGTCTCAGGTCTCATTGTTCTCGGGGTCAAGCCTCCTGGCCGTCCCTGGTCTGCCCCTCTGCCCAAGGCTCCTTCAACAGTCTCAGGGCTCTCCTTCCACTGCCATGCTCCCACTGCGTGCTCCCGTCTGCACAGGGTTCCCATTCGAGGTCCAAGTCTATGCTCGAGATCCTTGTCTGTGCCTTGGGCAGTGCCTTCACCCACCCAGACACTTAGGAAAGTCCGTGCGCATTCTTTAGCCTCTTGGGGTCCCAAGTCTTGCTGCTCTCAGGAACAAGCCCTGGTGCTGCCAGTGACTTAATGGGTGCCCCAAACCTGCTTTAACTCTTGTGTGCTGGTCTCTGAGCTGTATGTGGTGTGTGGGGTGGGGGAGGGGCTTCTTCCTCTCACTTTTTAGTGAGAGCTGTTTCACCCCTTTATAGCGTGGAAATGCCCCGATTCCACGTACCTTCAATGCTGCACCCTATTGTGGGGTCCCTTCGTTCATCTGGATTTGTTTTTATGTCCCCTTGAGGAGTCCTGTATGCTTCGGTTAGGAGAGATCAAGCAGTGCTGCTCCTTACTCTGCTTCCATCTTAACTGGAAGTCTCCATGGATATTCTTGATCTTTTGTTCTTCCTAATGAATTTTGTTATATTTTTTTCTAATTCAGTAAAAAATTTTTTTTGTATTTTGATAGGTATGGCACTAAATATTTAAATTAATTTGGATAGAATGGTCATTCTTATTATGTTAGCTCGTCCTATCCATGTTTTTCCAGTTTAGATCCAGTTTTAATTGTTTGGAAAGGTTTTTGCAGTTGTTTTTGTATAATTGCTGTGTTTGTTTTGGTAGATAGATTCCAAAGTATTTTATATTGTCTAGGGTGATTTTTAAATGGTGTTTCTCTTTCTACCTCTTGCTGTTGTGATGTGTTGGAGATACATAGAAATGCTGATAATTTGTGTGCATTTATTTTGTATCCTGCAACATTGCTAAAGTTGTTGATTATTTCTATTAGCTTTTTAGTTGATTCTCTAGGACTTTTTAAGTATACCATCATATCATCTGCAAAGAGTGATAGCTTAGTTTCCTCATTGCCTATTTTGATATCTTCAATTTCTTTTTCTTCTCTAATTGCTACTGCTAGTGTTTCTAGTACAATGTTAAATAATATAGTTGATAATGGGCATCCTTGTTTCACTCCTGATCTTATTGGGAAGGCTTCTAATTTATCCCCATTGTATATCATGCTTGTTGATGGTTTTAGATATATCCTGTTTATTATTTTAGGATAGGTCCTTCTATTCCTATATTTTTTAATATTTTCAATAGGAATGGATGTTGTATATTGTTAAAGGCTTTTTCAGCTATTGAGTTAAATAATCATATGGTTTTGTTGGTTTGCTTGTTGATATGATCAATTATGTGCATGGTTTTTCTAATGTTGAAATTGCATTCCTGCTATGAATCCCACCTGATCATGGTGGATGATGCTCTTGATCATGTGCTGGAGTCTTTTTGTTAGTATTCTGTTCAAGATTTTTGCATTAAGAAGATTGATCTGTAGTTTTCTTTCTCTGTTTTTGATCTACCTGGCTTTGGGATCTGTAACTTATTTGTATCATAAAAGGAGTTTGGTAGAATTCCTTCTTTGCTTATTATATCAAATAATTTGTATAGTATTTGGATTAATTGTTCTTTGAATGTTTGATAGAATTTACTTGTGAATCCATCTGGTCCTGGGGATTTTTTCTTTGGGATTTGTTTGATCGCTTGTTCAATTTCTTTTTCTGATATGGGATAATTTAAGCATTCTATTTCTTCTACTATTAATCTAGGCAATTTATAGTTTTGTAAATATTCATCCATCTCACCTAAGTTGCTATATTTATTGCCATATAATTAGGCAAAAGAGTTTTTAATGATAGCCTCGATTTCCTCTTCATTAGAGGTGAGGTCTCCCTTTTCATCTTTGATACTGATGATTTGGTTTTCTTCTTTCCTTTTTTTAAATTAGATTGACCAGTACTTTGTCAATTTTATTTGTTTTTTCAAAGTACCAGCTTCTAGTCTTATTTAATAATTCAAAAGTTCTTTTACTTTCACTTTTATTGATTTCTCCTTTAATTTTTACAATCTCTAATTTGGTCTTTGGCTGGGGATTTTTAATTTGTTCCCCCTTTCTAGTTTTTTTAATTTCCATGCCCAGTTTATTGATCTTTGCACTCTCTAATTTGTTAATACATGCACTCAAGGATATAAATTTCCCCCTGAGTACTGCCTTAGCTTCATCCCACAAAATTTTCTAGGATGTCTCATCATTGTCATTCTCTTCAATGAAATTACTGATTATTTCTCTGATTTCTTCTTTAACTAACTGGTTTTGGAGAATTATATTATTTAATTTCCAATTAATTTTTTATTTGCCTGTCCAGGTGCCCTTACTAATTATTATTTCTATTGCATTATGATCTGAGAATGTTACATTTATTATTTCTGCTCTTTTTCATTTGTTTGCAATGTTTCTATGCCCTATTACATGGTCAATATTTGTGAATGTACCATTTGCAGCTGAAAAGATGGTGTATTCCTTTTTGCCCCTATTTATTTTTCTCCACATATGTTTTAAATCTATTTTTTCTAGGATTTCATTCAACTCTCTTACTTCTTTCTGATTTATTTTTTGTGTGTTTTTTTTATCTAGATCTGAAAGAGGAATATTTAGATTTCCCTCTAGTATAGTTTTACTATCTATTTCCTTCTTGAGCTCTACAAGTTTCTCCTTTAGGAATATGTATGCACCATTTAGTTCATACATGTTGAGTACTGTTATTTCCTCATTGTCTATACTGCCTTTTATCAGGATGTAATTACCTTCCCTATCTTTTTTAATCATATCTATTTTTACTACTTTGCCTTTGTCAGAAATCACGATAGCCACTCTTGCCTTCTTTTTCTCATTTGAAGCCCAAAAGATTTTGCTCCAGCCCTTGATTTTAAATCTGTTTATGTCCCCCCACCTCATATGTGTTTCTTGTAGACAACATATGGTAGGGTTTTGGTTTCTAATCCACTCTGCTATTTGCTTCATTTTTATGGGTGCGTTCATCCCATTCACATTCAGAGTTATAATTATCAGTTGTGTATTCGCCAACATTTTGTTATCCTCTCCTAGTTCTACCCCTTCTTCTTACACTATTTCCTATTAAAGAAGTGGTTTCTTTTAAATCAGTACCCCTTTTCCCCTCCCTTGACTTACTTCCCTTCCCTTGTTTTTCCTCTCTTTTTATTTTTTAAGGCCTAATGAATTCCCTTCCATCTCTCCTCACCTTTTTTTT
Organism: Gracilinanus agilis; assembly: GCF_016433145.1. Lineage (NCBI taxonomy): Eukaryota > Metazoa > Chordata > Mammalia > Didelphimorphia > Didelphidae > Gracilinanus > Gracilinanus agilis. The sequence continues at coordinate 13,345 of NW_025345919.1, read as the reverse complement.
TGACCTCTTCACTCCCCTGCTCCCCTTGATTTATCCCTTTTGACTTCCTCAGTAGGGTTTGATAGAATTCTATATCCCAATGGATAAAGCTACTCTTCATTCTCAGGGTTAATTCCACTGAGAGCAAGGTTTAAATATTACCTCTTAATACTCTCTTTCTCTCCTTCTTATTCATCCCCTCCTCTTCCCATGCCCTCTTTGTGTGGTATAGACTATCGAATTTTTCTTATTTATTCAAGTTTCTCTTGGTGCCGTCTACTATTCACTCCCCCCCCTTTTTTCCCCTGTATCATCTTAGACCATTTAGTACTCCAACCTCTCCCTATGAATAATTCTTCTAATTACTATAATAGTGAATACAGTTTTTGAAAATTACACATAACATTTCTCCATATAGGAATACAAACAATTTGATCTTATTGAAGCCCTTAAAGAGGCAAGATTAAAAAGAAGAGTTTTCTTTCTTTCCCCTCTGTTTCTTTTTTACCTTTTCATTTTTCTCTTGGATTTTGTAATTGGATATGGAACTTTCCATTTAGTCCTGGTCTTTTCTGTGAAAATACTTCTATCTTATCTTCTATCTTCTTGATATAATCAGGAAGTATATAGTCAGTTTTGATGGTTAGGTAGTTGGTTGTAGACCTAGTTTTTTGCCTTTCTGAATATCATATTCCAAGTCTTGAGGTCTCTTAGTGTGGAGGCTGCCAGATCCTGTGTGATCCTGCTTGTTGATCCTTGATACCTGAATTGTCTCTTTCTGGCTTCTTGTAAAATACTTTACTTGGAAGCTCTTGAATTTGGCTATTATATTCCTGTGGGTTGCCTTTTCTAGGTCTAGTGTAGAGGGTGATCTTTGGGTCCTTTCAATGTCTATATTGCCCTCTTGTTGAAGAACTTCAGGGAAGTTTTGTTGTATAATTTCTTTTAGTTTAGATTCCAAATTTCTATAAATTCCTGCTTTTTCAGGAAGACCAGTGATCCTCAAATAGTCTCTTCTAGACCTGCCAATTTCTCAGTGAGATATTTCATGTTTCTTTCTATTTTATCAGTCTTTTGACTTTATTTGTTCTTGTAATCTTGAGAGATCATTGGCTTTTATTTGCCCAATTCTGGTCTTTAGAGACTGTTTTTCTGCTATACCGTTTTGAGTTTCCTTTTAAATTTGGTCTTTCCTGTTTTCCAGCTGTTTGATTTTGGTCTCCAATTTGCTTATAAATTCTTTTGATTTGGGGGCATCTTTCTCCAATTGGAAATTTTTGTCTTTTAACTTGTTAATTTCCTTTTGAGTTATTTCCCACTTCTCTTGCCAAATCTCTTCATCTTTCTCATGATCTTAGATTTGAACTCTTCATGAGCTTGTGACCAATTTTCATTTTTTTGGGAAGGTTTGGATGTGATTATTTGTTTTCCTCTGATGTTAGCTTTGTTGTCTAGATTTTTTCTGTGTAAAAGTTGTTGAGTGTTAAAGATTTCTTCTTGATCTTTCTCTTTTGATGTTCTTGTGGCTGGTTTGCCATTATTATTTTTTTTTCTCAGACAGAAGTCTGGGTGAATCTGACAGACTTTCTGCCTATCCTATTGAGCTATGGAGAAGTTTTGGTCTGAGTCACAGTGCCATGCACTCTCCCAGCTTTTTCCTCATGCCCAGGGGTGGTCTGAACTCTTTAGGCTCCTGAGGTCTCAAGTCTAGTTGTTCTCAGGGTCAAGCCACCTGGTGGTCCCCTTGCTTGCTCCTCTATCTGAAACTCCTTTAACAGTCTCGGGGCACTACTCTCACAGTCATGCAGCCCTCTTCACTGGGTCCCCACCCAATGTCCATGTCTACACTTAATGTCTATGTTCAAAGTTCCAGAGTTCTTTAGCCTCTTGGGGACCTAAGTCTTGCTGCTCTCAGGAGCATGCCCTAGTGATCCCAGGTAGCTGCCAAGAACTTGATGAATGCCCCAAATTTGCTCTAACTCTTGTGTGCTGACTTTGGCACTGTAGGTGGTGTGGGGGTGAGGGGATTGCTCAGCTTGTGTTTTAGTGAGAGCTGTTTCATCCCAATCCCACATACCTTCAATGCTGTGCCCTGTTGTAGGGTCCCTTCATTCAACTGGATTTGTTTATATGTCCTCTTCAGGAGTCCTATCCATGTGGGTTAGGAAAGGTTAAGCAGCTGCTTCTACTCTGTCGCTATTTTAACCCAGAAATCCTTCAATCATTTTAACAAGACATATCGGTCACCTTGGAGCTCCAGTCTTATGCCTCTATTATATACATCTAGAGAAATTGAGACTTAGTCATCATAGAGTTGCTATTGGCAATGTGGATGTATGTAGTATTATTGCTTGTGTGAAGCAATACCCTGAGAAGGTTACTTATGTCCCTCTCAGCTGCTACTCCAGTGGAAAAATATCAATGAACCACTCGTGCAATATTTGAGCAGAAAGCCCTTATCATTCCATGTATTCAGGAAAACAATTATCTGCAATATTTTTTTCTGTCCTGATCACCAACCTTCACTATTGAATTTTTCTAAGTTCCTTGTCATTGTCAAGGATACTGTTATCCTCCTAGTCACTTAGACTTGAAACCTATGCATCATCTTTGACTCTTCAGTCTCTCACTCATTATCTAATCATCTGTCAAGTTCTGACATTTGTACCTATGCATCTCTAATATGTGCATCTTTTTTTTTCCCTGACACTCTCACTACCCTGGTTCAAGTCTTTCATTAGTTCACATCTGGACTTTTTTTATCACTGGAATTATCATTGGTTTTTCTGCTTCTCTAATCCATTTTCTACTAAGCTGTCAATCTGATTCTCCTAAAATGCACAGATGATCACATCCTCTTCTTCCTTTATAACCTAACCCCTTCTTAACTTTCCAGTCTTTATACAGTTTATTCTTTTACATGTACTCTGTAATCCAGGTTTTATAGCCTCCTTGCTATTCCTCAAACTTGCTATTCCATTTCCCAACTTTAAGCATTTTGCTGGAATGCCTGTCACACATTTTCTTCTCATTTTTACCTGCTAGCTTCCCTGGCTTTCTTCAAGTCCTAATGAAAGTTGCATCTTTTGTAAGAAGTCCTCCTTAATTTTATTATCTTTTATTTGAAACTATTACCAATTGTTCCTCTATATATTTTACTTATATGTAGCAATATATGTTTATATGTTGTCTCTACCATTATTCTCCAAACTTCCTATTTTTCACCTTTGTCTGCAATCCTAGTGCTTGAAAAAGATAGTAGGCATTTAATAAATGCTAGCTGACTGAATATTTGTTCCATGTTAGTTCTAATTCACCCATCCTGATGCATAATCCTACTTTAAGGTGTTAACCATAAGCCATATCATTATCTGGAAGTGCTAGTGGAATAAATTCAATAGACTCACCAAGTGCTCAATTTGTATATCAGTCCCTAGGGCTAAAGCAGAATGGAGAAAAATAAGCCTACTCTGGGAACTAATCCAGGCCACTTTGCCAGTATACAACAAGTTTTAAATTGATTCATGGAAATAAATGAGAGAGGTAAATTGAGACCAGAGAGAGCTGTAATAATTGAACCTAAACCTAAACAACCTATGAGCCAATACTGTAAGCCCAAAAGTGAAAAAAGAAAGAGGAAACAGTAGAGGAATTGCACTGGTTAGTCTTTCCCTAGGTTGTTTTGCTCTGGCACTCATTTTTGCAAGTGAACCATTAAGGCCTCATTTAACTTCCTTGCATTAGGTAAGTATGGTTGGTAATCTTGAGGAGAGAGATTCAGTCCTGTGCCTGGGTCAAATGCAAGATTGCAAGTAGTTGAGTAGTATTAATGATTGATGAGGCAGTAAATTTTAAAAGTGTGTAAGGGTTAACCTGAGGATCTTAGTAGGAATGGGGGAGTAAGATTGGGAGAAACTAGAAATCTTTCCCAGTGTGTTTACCTCTATATCAATTGCTGGTTATAGTTATAATATCCCTTATATCTTTGATTGGTCATGAATGGAACTCTGATAACATTTAACCAATTAATAGCAATTAACTTTTACAAAAATAAATTTACTGAGAAGATATAGCAAGAAAAGCAATATGAACCTATCCTCCTGAACCAGAAGGGATCATCTCAGTTCCTGAGAAGAGTGAACTCAAACTTAGCATGTTTGCTACTGTTATAAGGGTTTCCTAACCCTTATTGATTATTGGCATAGGATGGTAATACCAATAATTATGTCCTGTGTGGACAGGTTTTTGGAATTGCCTGTTGGTTTCTCAGAGCAGTGTAAGAATTCTGGCTTAGCCAGTTTTATAAAATTTATATTTTTATTATGTATAAAAAACTAATGAAAAAGATAGTAAAAGGAAACAAGTGGGAAAGAAATTCTTATGATATATAAGTCCCTAGCTAAAATTTCTTACTCTGACCACTCAAATCTAATCCTCATGGATCTCTTTCTTCCCCAACAGAGTTGAGGCTACTCTCTCTTCCTGTTCTATAAAATCCCCCAAAACCTTAATCTATCTATCCTATCTAAATTCTACATAAGAGAAATAAGTTAAGTCTCTCTCTCCTTGCTGTATAGATGAACAGTTTTGAATCTTCACAGCCTTCCCACTTACCCCGCTGTCCTATTGGGGTTTGCACTGATGTTTCACCCAACAATCTTCTTCACTTGTCAGGTATTTTAGATGAATATTAGATGTGAAAACACTGAGATTTTCCAAATCTCACTGAGCAGCTCTTAGGACCTCCTTTAGGAACAGGGTTAGCCCAAGAGTGCACCAGTTGGATAACTGTCTCCCAAAGAACTTTGGAAAAAATTCTCTCTTACCCATAAGTCCATCTGAGATTCTATTCAGGGATTTTAAAGAAACCTAGCTTTTAAATCTCCTATGTAATGTAATGGAGCAGAGAAAACTAAAAAGTAATAGAGCCCCTCATGGGCACCACAGGGGGCTGGCAGCCTAGCTGGGTTTTCACCCAACCTCTTATCTCACTTCCCTTCTGTCCACTTGGCTGACCCTCCCCGGTTGCTAACAGCACCACGTTTGCTTCTGAGAAACTGCTTGCTTGAGGAATGTGTATTTTTGAACACACCAATCCTATCCTTTGAAATGTACACCAAGGAAAATTCCCACAAACTTCTTTTTCCTACATATGTTCTGTGCTTACTTACGAGTGGTGTGATTCTCTCTCATGTGAGGAGAATGCCCCAGTTGGCCAGTTATTAAAGGTCCCTAAAACTTTTAAACCTGAGTGGCATTTTTCAGAAAGATACTTCAGTATCTATCAATTACTTATGCTACTTAACTCTATTTCCTGATGAACTCTTAATTAATAAATAATTTGTACTTAATAAATAATTTTCTACACTATTAAGCATTTGCCTCACCAATTTCACTTATAAATGTGGCATAGTGTGTAAATAGAATTAGCTCCAGCCCATTAATAGTCAAAATTCTACTCTACCCAGGCGTGCTAATGATGTCACCCTAACCTCCCTTAGTGGGGAGGGGAGACGAGTTACCCACATGTGACAATAAGTAACAAATCAAGAATAAGGGATTGCTCTTTGGGCAGTCGAAATCAATGTAGAAACTGCCATTTGTCCATTTGAATTAGAGGTGGACCACAGGAAGTGATGAAAGACACTATCTCTTTAAGTAAGTTAGTGAACTTCCTGTGGGGGCAGTTGCCGATCTCGAACTGGAAGAAGAAGCATCTCCTGAGACCACAGACAGCTTACACTCTATATTGTCACGTGGGTAAGTTAGGCTGACTTCCTTGGCCTAGCTGGGCCAATTCTAAACTCTGCCTATCTGGCTGTTAGGCCTTGTGGCTTACAGCTTCATTTATTAAGCTTATAACCATCTTCTCTCTCTCTCTGTCCAGGCCTTTGGCCTGGACTAGCCTCTCTCCTTTTCTCTTTAATCCTACTTTTTACCTACCAGACTGTAAATAAACTCTTCAACCCGATGCTGACTTGGGTCTGATTTAATTACGGAATCAACCTGAATTGTTGATTCCTGGAGGCCACATATTTAATATATATCTATAAATACCTAAATTTTCCTTCTTACAATAGCTTCTGAACAAATTCTCTTTATTGCTTAGGAAATATCATCTTAGCTATCAAGTCAAATGACTGTACATTGATGAACTAAATCCCACAGGTTACTAGTGCTGGCTTAGATATTGCTGCTGGCAAACTGCTGGCCTTTCTGGCATTTTGAAGTTCACAAGGTCTTCAATCCTCTACCACCTAACAATAGGAAAAAAAAGGCACAGCAGGGACAAAAGCACCATGTATTCATAGGTAAGTCTATAGACTGAGGCCTTTTTCTCTACATGGAGGTATATAATATGTCTTTATTTGACCACTATTAGGAAAGAGGCAAATTTTGTATGCAAACTTACTTTTGGCTCAGAAGCCAGAAAAAGGTCTTTCCTTTATTGTGTAGTATTAGACAAGAAACAGTTACAGAATCCATGAATGTGCCCAGAACTGAAGAGTCAAGATTTTTACATTTCCAGAAGCAGGCTCACCAAAAATATATGTTCCCACCTGACAGATGCTATATACATGGAAGTATAACAGTACCAATGATGGTGAATAATAGGTAACTGACCTGGGATAGAGTAATGTTGAGTTGTTTGGGAATGATAGTATGAGAAAAGGTAATAAGGGAAAGGAAATGCTTGCCTGGAAAATTGAGAACCCTGGAATACTACTATTAAGGAATCTGAGAGTGAAATATTGTAGAGGGAAGAACTAGTTAGTTGTGCATCCATCTTCCAGAATTCTATGCTGTTGGGGGATGGTTTTGCTTTCCCTTTCTAATTGCTAGATAACTGGAGGATATTTGGCCCAAAGTTCTAGATTCCTAGGGACCAAATGATTTCACCTATGGAAAAACATCAAGTCGAAATGGCAGAGGATGGGGAATTCTCAGAAGAAAGTTCACATATAAAACATGAGCTTGAATGTGTCATGTCTAGTGCTTGAGGCCCCAGCCCATTTCTGATTCAATGAATTTTTGATTGAGTTGCTAGTCATCCTCTCTCAGCTTTTTTTTCATGTATTTTGGGTATGGGGAGAAGAATATGAGGGCATATGGAGTCATTAGATCTTCAGATCCAGCTGGAGACAGTGATCACCAGGGTATTATATCCCATTGATTTGATATAAATAGCCAGCCCTTAGCAGTCTTTATCAGTGATTAGAGGATAATTATTTTCTCTGCATGTGAAATCACTGGTCTGTTTGGAGCCTGGGTCCAAAATTGTTTTGAGTCAAGAATAGTGAGGTCTCAGACATATGGATGAGCCTGCTTTACCTCAAACCCTGGATTGCTTCTATGAACTAAGTGTTCCTGTTTCTAGGTTTTAGAATGTTGAAGGGATGTGGAATACAAGGTAGAACTCCTTACTCCTTTATTACCCTATTATTCTTTTCTTACTTCCTTAGTACAATTGTTAATTATTCTGTACACATTCTCTCCTAGAGTCCTTATTTTTCCTACTCCTAGACTTGCCAAATAACTTTGTCTATCAACTTATTGAAAAAGTAACAATTAGTCATAAATTCCATCTTTCTTTCTCTTAATCCCAACAAATGTCAGATTCTTTCCCATTTTTCTCTTCCTTTCTTCTTATTTCAGAGGAAGTGTCTCTTCTCACTTCTATTTTGCCCCATGACTCTGTTCCCATTGTCCATTCTATTTTCTCTTGCAGGTTGCTTTATAAATCATCTCCTTTCTAACATGAAACTCTTTCTCTTCAATGGCTTCTTGCCTGCACATATATTCAGATCTTTCCCAGGGACCACTTTTCAGAAAAGAAATAAACAATACGGAGGATGATCAGAATGAAGAAGAAACCTAATCATACCAAGCTAGTATTTGAGAATCCCTCGCATGATTTGTTGCCTAAGTTATACAGATTTTTGTACTGTGTCTTTAGATAAATGTAAAATCTATTTGAATAAAAAAAAGTTCACCAAGAAAAAAAATTGAATTTGATATCAGAGGATATGTTGTCCGTGTGTCTTTCTTCTAAGTCATGTTTAAAAAAGATAGAAAACTAGATATTTTCTCCAAAAATTTTTTGAAAAGATTTTTCTTCAAAGAAATAATGCATCAAAGATAAAGAAATTTCAGCTGTCTCTATCATTTAGGATACCCAGAGTCCAAAAGTAGATAAAACAAAAACAAAAACAAAGTCCATAAACTGACCTCTTAACTGAGTTAACTCTCTTTCTTCTTCTCCATACTCCCTGTTATGTCAGTAAGGATAACAAATAGGCTTACAATAGAAGTCAATCTGAAACCCATTTTTTTCTTCCTCTTTCCTGTGCTTTGGACATTCTAACCACAGACTGTTGGAGTTTGGTTCTTCTAAAACAGCCTGTTCACATCTGCAGCACTCAATCGTATAGAAACTCACCGGGGCCACATAGACAGTAATAAGACAATAAATGATGTAAAACATCTCTATAAGAGAGGCAGGAACAGAGGGGAAAGGATATGAGATGTGCCTGAGTTTAAAATGGGGTTCAGTCCCACATCTCACTCACTCCTTCCTCCCAGAGTTTCAGATATGCAAACTACAGAAATTAATCCCAAAGCACCAGGACGACAGCTTTCTGAACTGCTGGTGCCAGGCCAGAGAGCTAAGAAATAAAATGAGCATGATAGGACTGGGGAAAGTATACAATGTGTGCTTGGGAGGGCTGGGGACAGTATTGTGTAACTCTCTGCTAAACCTGAGGAAGCATATTCAGCAAACAGCTGAGATCAGTTCTGCCCATCTAGAAGTTACAATGTGGAGAGACCCTGAGACTCTGAAATTCATCTTCTAAGGAAATTGCCATTGGAAGGGGGAGAGTCAGAAACTTAGAATATGAGTAATAAGTGAAAATAAGGGAAAAATAACTAAAATTATTAAAGATCACATGAATAAGAAAACTCCCAGGACCTTGAACATAAGCAGATGGAAAAGAGGGAAATAATTAATAGGAGAAAGAAATATATTTTTTAGATCTAATAAACTATTTCAAACATCTATGAATAAATGCTGCAAAATGAAGAAAAATAATTCAAAACTTGATGAGTCAGAAGACCCTGTGGTATGTGAGGAGATCATAGAATCACAACACACTTTCCCTGAGTGGTTCAAAAGAGAAATGAAAATTAGAAGCAGAATACATGAGCTGTATAGCAAAAACAATTGGTAGAATATTAAAACTGGAATCTTTTGGCAAGCCACCAAAAAAACAAAAGGGAGAAAAAGCAGATTGGGAATGCAAATATTTAGAAGTGAAGGATAATCTAAAATAAAAAGAATAGCACTAAACAAAAATATGGTCACTATGTAAGCAAAACATTGATCTTGAAGACAGGATGCATAAAAGAAGCCTAAGAAGAGATATCCCAGAAGAACACAAAAGGACAAAAACTCACCAAAATAATGCAAGAAATGATAGAAGAGAAATGCCCAGAACTTCTGAACAAAGGAAATGAAATATCAACTGAAATAATTTACAAATTACCTTCAGAAATAAATATGGGTTAAGATGGCGGCAGAGTAAAAAACAGCTGCTTAACCTCTCCTAACCAAAATATATAGGACTCCACAAGAAGACATAAAAACAAATCTAGAAGAATGAAGGGACCCCACAACACAGCACAGAATTGGAGGTACGTGGAATCAGGGCATTTTCATGCTAAGAAGGGGTGAAACAGCTCTCACTAAAAAGGGGACTGAGTAACACCCTCCCCCACCCTACAGTGCCAAAGCCAGTGCACAAGAGTTAGAGCAAGTTTGGGGCACTCATTAAATCCTTGGCAGCTACCTGGGGTCACCAGGGCCTGCTCCTGAGAGCAGCAAGACTTAAGACCCCAAGAGGCTAAAGAACGCTCAGACTTTGAAAACAAACCTTGAGCAGAGGCACGAGTGCGGGCACGGACGCAAGTGCAGACACTGATTCTTAGCCCAGGCATGGACCTTGAGTGGGGACCCAGTGCAGAGGGGTGCACGACTGTGGAATCAGTGCCCTAAGACTGTTAAAGGAGCCTTGGGCAGAGGAACAAGCAAGGGGACCACCAGAAGGCTTGACCCTGAGAACAACTAGACCTGAGACCTCAGGAGCCTAAAGAGCACAGATAGACCCTGAGTGTGAGGAAAAACCTGAGAGGGCGCAGGGCTAACAATGACAAGCCAGAGACAAGAACCCCAAAAGAGAAAGATCATCAAGAAGAAATCTGTAACACTAGACAATTTTTACACAGATAAAATCCAAACAACAGAGCAAACAGCAGAGGAGAACAAACAAGTAATCATATCCAAACCTTCCCAAAATAATGAAAACTGGCCACAAGCTTTTGAAGAGTTCAAATCTGAGATGATGAGAAAGATAGAAGAGATTTGGTAAGAGAAGTGGGAAATAGCTCAAAAGGAAATTAAAGGTTAGAAGACAGAAACTACCAATTGGAGAAAGATGCCCCCAAAGGAAACGAAATGGTAAGCAAATTGGAAACAAAAATCTGGCAAGAAAACAGTTTAAAAGCCAGAATTTCACAATTGGTAAGTGAGGCACATGAACTGAAGACCAGAATTGACCAGATTGAAAAGGAAAACCAAAAGATTATAGCCGACAACCAGTCCCTAAAGGCTAGAATTGAGCAATTAGAAGATAATGATCTCTCAAGACAGCAAGAACAAATAAAACAAAGTCAAAAGACTGATAAAATAGAAGGAAACATGAAATATCTCAATGAGAAAGTGACAGAGCAAGAAAAGAGGTCTAGAAGAGACAATCTGAGAATCATTGGTCTTCCTGAAAAAGCAGAAATTAATAGAAATTTGGACTCCATACTAAAAGAAATTATTCAGCAAAATTGCCCTGAAGTTCAACAACAAGAGGGCAATATAGACATTGAAAGGATCCATAGATCACCCTCTACACTAGACCCAGAAAAGACAACACCCAGGAATATAATAGCCAAATTCAAGAGCTTCCAAGTAAAAAAACATTTTACAAGAAGCCAGAAAGAGACAATTCAGATATCAAGGAGCAACAATCAGGATCACACAGGATCTGGCAGCCTCCACACTACAAGACCGCAAGACTTGTAATATGATATTCAGAAAGACAAGAGAACTGGGTCTACAACCAAGGATCACCTACCCATCAAAACTGACTATATACTTCCAGGGGAAAGTATGGGCATTCATCAAGATAGAAGATTTCCAAGTATTTGCACAGAAAAGACCAGGACTAAATGGAAAGTTTGATATCCAACCACAAAAACCAAGAGAAACATGAAAAGGTAAATAAGAAACAGAAGGGAAAGAAAGAAAACTCTTCCTTTTAATCTTGCCTCTATAAGATCTTATTATTGGTATTCCTATGTGTAGAAATGTTATGTATAATTCTCTGTAATGAAATCTAGTCACTGTTATAGTATTCACTATTATAGTAATTAGAAGAATTATTCATAGGGAGAGGTTGGAATACTAAATGGTCTAAGATGATAAGGGGGTGGGAAAGAGGGGGTGAATAGTAGAGGACACCAAGAGAAACTTGAATGAATAAGAAAAATAGGATATTGTATTACACACAAAGAGGGCATGGGAAGGGGAAGGGATGAATACTATTATAAGAAGGAGAGAAATAGAGCATTAAGAGGTAATATTGAAACCTTACTCTCAGTGTAATTAACCCTGAAAGGGAACAGTAGTTTTATCCATTGGGATATAGAACTCTATCTAACCCTACTGAGAAAGTCAGAAGGGATAAACCATGGGGAGCAGGGGATTGGGGAATTCAAAAAAGGGAAGGGAGAAGAAGGGGGAGGGAATTCATTAGGCCTTAAAAATAAAAAGAAGGGACTAATAAGGAGGGGGTAGAAAGGGAAGTAAATTAAGGGAGGGGACAAGGGTAACTGGCCTAAAGCAAACCACTGGTTTAAAAGGAAATAGTGTAAGAAGAAGGGGTAGAACTAGGGGAGGCTACCAAAATGTTGGCAAATACACAACTGATAATTATAACTCTGAATGTGAATGGGATGAACTTGCTCATAAAAAGGAAGCAAATAGCAGAGTGGATTAGAAACCAAAATCCTACCATATGTTGTCTACAAGAAACACATATGAGGCGGGTGGACATACACAAGTTTAAGGTTAAGGGCTTGAGCAAAATCCTTTGGGCCTCAAATGAGAAAAAGAAGGCAGGAGTGGCAATTATGATTTCTGACAAAGCCAAAGTAAGAATAGATATGATTTAAAAAGACAGGGAAGGTCATTATATCCTGATTAAAGGCAGTATAGACAATGAAGAAATAATGTTGCTCAATATGTATGCACCAAATGGCATAGCAACCAGATTTGTAAAGGAGAAACTGGCAGATCTCAAGAAAGAAAGAAATAGTAAAAAACATACTAGTGGGAGATCTAAATATTCCTCTTTTAGATCTAGATAAATCAAACCAAAAATAAATAAGAAAGAGGTAAGAGAGGTGAATGAAGTCCTAGAAAAATTAGATTTAATTGATATGTGGAGAAAAATAAATAGGAACAAAAAGGAATACACCTTCTTTTCAGCTGTACATGGTACATTCACAAAGATTGACCATGTAATAGGGCATGGAAACATTGCAAAGAAATGCAAAAGAGCAGAAATAATAAATGTAACCTTTTCAGGTCATAATGCAATTAAAAGTAATAATTAGTAAGGGCACCTTGACAGACAAATCAAAAACTAATTGGAAATTAAATCATATGATTCTCCAAAACCAGTTGGTCAAAGAAGAAATCATAGAAACAATCAACAATTTGATTGAAGAGAATGACAATGATGAGACATCCTACCAAACTCTGTGGGATGAAGCTAAGGCAGTACTCAGGGGAAAATTTATATTTTTGAGTGCATGTATTAACAAATTAGAGAAGATAGAGATTAATGAATTGGGCATGCAACTTAAAAAATTTGAAAGGGAGCAAATTAAAAATCCCCAGATGAAATCTAAATTAGAAATACTAAAAATCAAGGGAGAAATTAATAAAATCGAAAGTAAAAGAACTATTGAATTTATAAATAAGACTAGAAGCTGGTATTTTGAAAAAACAGATAAAATAGACAAAGTACTGGTCAATCTAATAAAAAAAGGAAAGAAGAAACCCAAATTGACAGTATCAAAGATGAAAAGGGAGACCTCGCCTCTAATGAAGGGGAAATTAAGTAAATCATTAAAACTACTTTTCCCAATTATATGGTAATAAATATAGCAATCTAGGTGATATGGATGAATATTTATAAAAATACAAATTGCCTAGATTAACAGCAGAAGAAATAGAATACCTAAATAATCC
>NW_025345918.1:0-9378 GCF_016433145.1 Gracilinanus agilis | reverse complement strand
GGGGGGGGGGGAAGGAGGCTGAATAGTAAATGGCACCAAGAGAAACTTGAATGAAGAAGAAAAATAGGATATTCTATAACACACAAAGAGGGCATGGAAAGGGGAGGGGATGAATACTATTATAAGAATGAGAGGAAGAGAGCATTAATAGGTAATATTTAAACCTTATTCTCAGTGGAATTAACCCTGAGAGGGAAGAGTAGCTATATCCATTGGGATATAAAACTCTATCTAACCTACTGAGAAAGTCAGAAGGTATAAACCAAGGGGAGCAGGGGAGTGGGGAGGTCAAAAAAAGGAGAGGAGGAGAGGGGGGAGGGAATTCATTAGGCCTTAAAAAATAAAAAAAGGGAAATAATAAGGGAGGGGGTGGAAAGGGAAATAAACTAAGGGATGGGACAAGGGGGGCTGGTTTAAAACAAACCACTAATTTAAAAGGAAATAGCATAAGAAGAAGGGGTAGAACTAGGAGAGGATACCAAAATGTTGGAGAATACACAACTGATAATTATAACTGAATGTGAATGGGATGAACTCGCCCATAAAATGGAAGCAAATAGCAGAGTGGATTAGAACCCAAAATCCTACCATATTTTGTCTACAAGAAACACATATGAGGCTGGTGGACAAACAAAGGGTAAAGGGCTTGAGCAAAATCTTTTGGACTTCAAATGAGAAAAAAAAGGTAGGAGTGGTGATCATGATTTCTGACAAAGCCAAAGTAAAAATAGATATGATTAAAAAAGACGGGGAAGGTCATTACATCCTGATAAAAAGCAGTATAGACAATGAGGAAATAACAGTGCTCAATATGTATGCACCAAATGGCATAGCATCCAAATTCCTAAAGGAGAAACTGGTAGAGATCAAGAAGGAAATAGATAGTAAAACCATACTAGTGGGAGATTTAAATATTCCTCTTTCATCTCTAAATAAATCAAACAAAAAAAAATAAGAAAGAGATGAGAGGTGAATGAAATCCTAGAAAAATTAGATTTAATAGATATGTGGAGAAAAATAAATAGGGGAAAAAAAGGAATACACCTTTTCAGCTGTACATGGTACATTCACAAAGATTGACCATGTGATAGGACATAGAAACATTGCAAACAAATGGAAAAGAGCAGAAATAATAAATTTAACCTTTTCAGATCATAATGCAATAAAAATAATACTTAGTAAGGGCACCCGGACAGGCAAATCAAAAATTGATTGGAAATTAAATAATATGATTCTCCAAAACCAGTTACTTAAAGAAGAAATCATAGAAACAATCAACAATTTCATTGAAGAGAATGACGATGATGAGACATACTACCAAACAATGTGGGATGCAGCTAAGGCAGTACTCAGGGGGAAATTTATATCCTTGAGTGCATATATTAACAAATTAGGGAGGGCAAAGATCAATGAACTGGGCATGCAAATCAAAAAAAATATAGAAAGGGAACAAATTAAAAACCCCCAGTTAAAGATCAAATTAGAGATTATAAAAATTAAAGGAGAAATCAATAAAATTGAAAGTAAAAGAATTATTGAATTAATAAATAAGACTAGAAGCTGGCACTCTGAAAAAAAACATAAAATTGACAAAATACTAGTCAATCTAATTAAAAAAAGGAAAGAAGAAAACCAAATCATTTGTATCAAAGATGAAAAGGAAATCAAGGCAATCATTAAAAACTATTATGCCTAATTATATGGCAATAAATATAGCAACCTAGGTGAGGTGGATGAATATTTACAAAAATATAAATTGCTTAGATTAACAGTAGAAGAAATAGAATACTTAAATAATCCCATATCAGAAAAAGAAATTGAACAAACCATCAAAGAACTCCCTAAGAAAAAATCCCCAGGACCAGATGGATTCACAAGTGATTCTATCAAACCATCAAAGAAAAACTAATTCAAATACTATATAAACTATTTGACACAATAAGCAAAGAAGGAGTTCTACCAAACTCCTTTTATGACTCAAATATGGTACTGATCCCAAATTTAGGTAGATCAAAAACAGAGAAAGAAAACTACAGACCAATCTCCTTAATGAACATAGATGCAAAAATCTTAAACAGAATATTAGCAAAAATACTCCAGCAAGTGATCACAAGGGTTATTCTCTATGATCAGGTGGGATTTATACCAGGAATGTAAGGATGGTTCAACATCAGGAAAACCATCCACATAATTGACCATATCAACAGTCTAACAAACAAAAATCACATGATTATCTCAATAGATGCTGAAAAAGCCTTTGACAAAATACAACACCCATTCCTATTGAAAACACTAGAAAGTATAGGAATAGAAGGACCTTTCCTAAAAATAATAAACAGTATATATCTAAAACCATCAACAAGCATCATATGCAATGGGGATAAATTAGAAGCCTTCCCAATAAGAACAGGCGGGAAACAAGTATGCCCATTGTCACCTCTATTATTTAACATTGTACTGGAAACACTAGCAGTAGCAATTAGAGAAGAAAAAGAAATTGAAGGCATTAAAATAGGCAATGAGGAGACTAAGCTATCACTCTTTGCAGATGATATGATGGTCTACTTAAAAATTCCTAGAGAATCAACTAAAAAGCTTGTAGAAATAATCAACCACTTTAGCAAAGTTGCAGGATACAAAATAAATGCACATAAATCATCAGCATTTCTATATATTTCCAACACATCACATCAGCATGAGTTAGAAAGAGAAACACCATTTAAAATCACCATAAAATACTTAGGAATCTATCTGCCAAGACAAACACAGGAATTATACAAACAACTACAAAACCCTTTTCACACAATTAAAACTAGACCTAAACAATTGGAAAAACATTGAGTACTCATGGGTAGGACAAGCTAACATAATAAAAATGACCATTCTATCCAAAATAATTTACTTATTTAGTGCCATACCTATCGAATTACCAAAAAACTTTTGTATTGAATTAGAAAAAACTATAACAAAGTTCATTTGGAAGAACAAAAAGGCCAAGAATATCAAGGGAAATAATGAAAAAAAATATGAAGGAAGGTGGCCCAATAGTATTAGATCTTAAATTGTATTATAAAGCAGTAGTCATCAAAATAATATGGTTCTGGCAAAGAGACAGAAGGGGGAATCAGTGTAATAGACTAGGGGTAAGTCACCTTAGCAAGACAGTCTTCAATAAACCCAAAAAAACCCTGTTTTTGGGACAAAAACCCACTATTTGACAAAAACTGCTGGGAAAATTGGAAAACAATATGAGAGAGATTAGGTTTAGATCAACATCTCACACCCTACACCAAGATAAATTCAGAATGGGTGAATGATTTGAATATAAAGAAGGAAACTATAAGTAAATTAAATGAACACAGAATAGTATACTTGTCAGATCTCTGGGAACGGGAAAATTTTAAAACCAAGCAAGAGTTAGAAAAAAAATTAGAAAATGTAAAATAAATATTTTTGATTACATTAAATTAAAAAGTTTTTGTACAAACAAAAACAATGCAATCAAAATCAGAAAGGAAACAACAAACTGGGAAAAAATCTTTATAACAAGAAACTCTGACAGGTCTAATTAGTCAAATATGCAAGGAGCTAAATCAATTGTATGAAAAAATCAAGCCATTCCCCAATTGATAATCGGCAAAGGACAAGATTAGGCAATTTTCAGATAAAGAAATCAAAACTTAATAAGCACATGAGAAAGTGTTCTAAATCTCTAATAATTAGAGAAATGCAAATCAAAACAACTCTGAGGTATCGCCTCATACTTAGCAGATTGGCTAAAATGAGAGAAGGGGAGAATAATGAATGTTGGAGAGGATGTGGCAAAATTGGGACATTAATGCATTGCTGGTGGAGTTGTGAACTGATCCAACCATTCTGGATGGCAATTTGGAACATTGCCCAAGAGCTCTAAAAGACTGTCTGCCCTTTGATCCAGCCATACCATTGTTGGGTTTGTACCCCAAAGAGATTATAGATAAACAGACTTGTACAAAAATATTTATAGCTGTGCTTTTTGTGGTGGCAAAAAACTAGAAAACGAGGGTATGCCCTTCAATTGGGGAATGGCTGACCAATTGTCGTATATGCTGGTGATGGAATACTATTGTGCTCAAAGGAATAATAAACTGGAGGAATTCCATGTGAACTGCAATGACCTCCAGGAATTGATGCAGAGTGAAAGGAGCAGAACCAGAAAAACATTATACAGGGAGACTGATTCACTTTACTGAAACAAATGTAATGGACTTCTGTACTAGCAGCAATGCAATGACCCAGGACAATTCTGAGGGATGTATGGAGAATAATGCTACCCAAATTCAGAGGAAGAACTACAGGAGTGGAAATATAGAAGAAAAATAACTGCTTGAACACATAGGTTGATGGGGACATGATTGGGGATGTAGACTTGAAATGACCACACCAATGCAACTATCCATAATATGGAAATAGGTCTTGATAGATGACACATGTTAAAATCAGTGGAAATGCGTGTTGGTCATGGGGATGGGGTTTGGGGTGGTGAAGGGGAAAGTAAAAACAAGAATCATGTAACCATGGAAAATTTTTCAAAAAAAAATAATAAAGAAAAATAAAAATTTCTAGCAGGAGTTGGAAAGACTGTGCTAAAGTTCAAAGGGCAGATTAGGGCCAGACCAATAGATTTGAGATTCAGCTGTGTAGAAGTTTCAATTGAATACTTAGGAGTGGACTTTACAAAAGGAGAGAATCTAGAGAAGGGAGAGAAGAGGGCATAGCCAAACGCTGAAAGGTCCAAACCTTTTCCCCTCTAATAGATAGACCCATATTTGTATACAGTATTCTTGTGGAGTTATCCTGCCTGAGTAATGAAAAGGAAGAATTACAGATCAATTAGCAAGCCTTTATTAGTTGTTTACTTTGTTCCAAACACTGTGCTAGGCACTCAGGATATAAAGAGAAAAAATAGTCCCTCAACAGACAGCATCCTTTTCCCTTAATTTATATTATCCTTTTTTACATTTATTTTCTTTCTTAATTAATTGGTTTGTTACATTGAAATTCCCTGGTATTTCCCTTTCCTTCCCCTCCTCACACTAGAGGAGACATTATTTGACAAAAAAAAAAATATGTGCATATAAAATTATGTCTTGCTTGTTTGTTTTTATCAGTTTTTTCTCTGGAGGTGGACATACACAAGTGATTCTTCAAACTTTCTTTTGTTGTATATAATGTCTTCTTGGTTCTGCTCATTTCACTCTTTGTGATTTCATGTAGATTTTTCCTTGTTTTTAAAAAATGAATGACCTTGTAATTTTTTATGGCACAGGAGTATTCTTTCACCATCATATGTCACCATTTGTTTATCCATTCTCCAATTGATGAATATCCTTTCAATTTCCATTTCTTTGTCACCAAAAAGAGAGCTGCTATAAGTATTTTTAGAACATATTGGTTCTTTTTCCTTCCTTTTTCCCTGATCACCTCAGGATATAAACGTAATAGTGGTTTTTCAGGGTCAGAAAGAATACACAGTTTTATAACTCTTTGGGCATAATTCCAGATTAGAGAAATCAAAACAAATCTGAGATATCTCACACTTATCCATTTGGCTAAAATGATAAAAGGGCAAAATGAAAATTGTTGAAGAGAATGTGGAAAAATGGGAACACCAATATTAACTTCTACATACTTATGTTGATATGATTTCCCAATAAAATGTAAACTTCTTGAAAGTAGTAATTGTACTATTTGTATTTGCATCCCCAATCCACTTACACAATAGCTGTTGATTCGATTGACCATTTTTGCTCTTTATTCTGTCTTCCACTGTGTATACTTAATTTATTAGCAATACTTATCTAAGCAAACATTGAAGTTTGATTCTGCCTTTAGCCATCTATTCCTTCCCCAGGGATCTCATACTACCATGTAACCACGACCTGATCTCTTCTTTATCATTTATTGTCTTGCTTCCCCAACATAAAATCTTAACTTCCTCATATCCCAGTCTCTCAAGACCCTCCTTTCTGCCAGGGAACTGATAAATCAGTGCTAACAAAAGAATGTGATATTGAAATGCATTTGAATTTTTAAAAATAAGTTGGTATTTTATGTATTTAGTTTTCATATAGCCATTATTTCCCAATGTTCTCCATCCATCACAAGATCTCATAAATAAGAAAAACTGGAAAATAAAGTTCAACAAAACTAATGTATTGGTGGAAAAAAGGATTTCAATCTCAATTGACTAATAATAATTAGAACAATTTTTAACTTAAATCAAAGTTGTTAAGTTAAAGGGGGAGCTATGTTTATATATGAAAAAGAAATGTTTTGTATAGAATTTAGAATGTGATTTTCAATAATTTGAATCAGAGAAATTCAAAAGGCCTTATCTTAGTAGTCAAACAGAATCCCTATTAACTGGCTCTTACTTCACCACTGTGTTGTTGAATAACATAAATGTGTGTGAATTCCATGACATTTCTTAGCTAGGGGCAAGTAAGGAGTTGTTTTTAGAGGTATCTTGTCTCCTTGGTATTGAGTCCAATCTTCTTATTACTCTTAACATGGGCCACACTACGTGTGACCAAGAAATCTTCATGTTGAAACAAAACTGAGCCTTAAAATGATGAACACAATAATGTTGGTGGTAACTCTAAAAATAATGAAAACTTGCAAACTCCAAGCACTACTTGGAATTAACCCATTCCATGTTTATGACAGATCTTGGCCATTTCTAGGGCATTGAGCTCTAAGGTCCATGATTGTTTTGGCCTATTTCTGACTATTTTGTGGTTTAGAGGATTAGATGTTCCATATATCTGGTGGAGAGGTTAGTTTAAAATAATACCAAAATATTGGCTTATAATAACCCGTTATGTATGATAAAGGGAAGAAGTGGAATTCAATAGTCACTGAGCTAAACCTACAGATGTCAATGCTAAGTAGCAAACAAAAATTAATTGAAATGCTCATGAAATCTGTCAATTTGAAATCTGGAGACCTCAATTTTGGCCCTGTTCCCCTGAGATTTCACCTGGAGGGAGGTCTCAGACTTAGCCATTTCAGACTAAATAATAGACCTTAAAGTATTGATAATCCCAGTTTAGGTGGGGCTAACAGGCCTAATCAAATGTGAAGTACCCTTTTAGTCTTATAAGTTTCCCCCATTGTATCAGAGATCCCTTCCCAAAAAGACCAATACCAGGACTGGGACCATCCTTTAAGTACACATTGTAAAAAGACCACTCCCTGATACCCCAGCCTCTGGCTATGGTTTCTTTCCCAAGCCTTTTGTATCCTGTCAGTGTAGTTTGGGCCTCTCATTTCCCTGTGACCATAGTAATGCCAAACCATATTTCCCTGTCCCCAGTTGCCCAAATGGGGCTATATAAGTTCCCCAAATTCTCTTGTTCTTTGGAGGATCATCTAGTGTGGTGATCCTCTCAGAGATACCATTGCCAGAGTGCCAGAGCCTTTGGCTCTATATGGTTTTGGGCTCTTGACTCTGTGTGGAGGCCAAATATCGAACACTATCTCTTTCCTGATTAAAAATAGACTTGGTTTTTCTGACTACTTTAGGAGTTCTATGTTATTCAAGGTGAACACATGGAGGCCCCTGTAAGATTTGAAGTTGTAGTTGTAGCTAACATATTTCTTAAGTGGAGTCTTCTTTAATAATAACCTTAAAAGCTTGCAATTTGAATATTAGCCGATAATGTCTATAAAGTTGTACTAACAGTTCAACTGTTAGTTTCAGATCCCAAAGCTGAAAATATAGGAAATGGCAATATGGATATGAGAATATCCAGCAGGGGGCAAAAGAAGGTTCAGTAACCTCCTGTTAACGGACTCCAGTCATGCGGTACCCACGGAACCCACTGAAGTTCCAAATCAGAAATTCAGTTAGCAAGTTGACTGGGTAAGTGATTGCACTCAAACAAAGAACTCCTCAATCTCATGTATTTTGGGAAAGCAACCCACTCTTTAATCAGAAGGTAAAATGGGAAACTGTAGTTCTACAGTGCTGGCTGAGGCCCACCCCCTAGTGGGACCGCTGTGGAATATATATTTTTTTAAAATATGGGGACTAGGCACCTGGGGGATTTTGGGAATATAAGTGTGCTCATGGTTGGCAAAGGTTGCCTAACTCTTGCTTAACTCTGAACATTTTTTTCCCCTTTTTTTGGCCAAAATGGAGTCCAGTTCAACCTGAGTGCAACTTCCATAGTTGGCTATGTTTTTGGTTTGGTGTGTGTATGTTTTGTGTATGTGTATGTGAGAGTGAAGCAGTATCCCTACTGGAAGCAAGAGTGGGGATGGTGTGGTTCAGATGAGAGATGAAATAGCAGTGAGAAAGAAGCTGTGTGAATGATTGCCTGAAAACTTTGAAAGGGAAGCTGAGCTGGAGTGTTGGAGCCTAAGCTATGAAACCCAAGTGTTTAGTGTAAGTTTTAGTAACTGCTTGGGACCAACCAAAATAGAGAAAAGTTCCTCATGGCAGGGTTGTAAATTTTTGTGAGAAAAAGCTTCTCTTAGAAACTTGAGAACTTAAGTTCTGGATTTCTTCTGGATTTTCTGTGGAGTATTGTCTATATTGTCTATCCAATGTATTTCTTAGGTGGAGGCTTCTTTAATAATAACCTAAAAGCTTGCAATTTGAATGTTAGCCAATAATGTCTATAAAGTTGTACTAACAGTTGATTCCTCCCAAAGCTGAAAATACAGGAACCGGCAATCTGGATCTGGGAATATCCAGCAGGGGGCAAAAGAAGGTTCAGGTTTTATTAACCTTAAATTCTAATCTTTTCTTTCCAGTCTTGATATGGTTAATATGAGAAATATATCATATCAATAGCAGTTAATTTTTAATGATGTTAGTAAGAAGATACATTTATTCTAGGTGTTGACCCTTGATTCAAGTGCTATAATCTCACCTTTTTGTTAAACTATTACTTATTATTTCTAGAGAACATTTTTTTTTCTGATTGACAACGTGTATGTATTCTAGAGTATAAGAAAGATTATTTTAGTTTAATAAATGGCAGAACTGATAAGTTATTGCGTTGTTGTATACGGACAAAAAATATTTGGGAAAAGGCTTTGTGTTTTATGAAAAACAAAACAAAACCCTGATCATTTAAAATTGAACAACCAAATTCCTTTTAGAAGCCTTAGACCAAAAGAGAAGTTTAGGGCTTAGCTGAGAGAAATGCAATTTTTGGAAACACAGGTGAAATTAGAATAAAAAGATTAAAACAAAATGGGGATGGATAGCCATTATAATTTAAGTATACCATTCTGATTTAAAGGAAATCTTTAAGTTTTTCCTCAATAATTCTAAATTTTGTGTTGAGAAATCCTTGTGGTTTTTTTTTTTTTTTTTTTTTTTTT
>NW_025345917.1:0-8421 GCF_016433145.1 Gracilinanus agilis | reverse complement strand
GGGGGGGAGGAGGGGAACAGCCTACCCACAGTTCTGTTACTTCACCTACAGGGAGTTCTACTTTCTTCTTTTGCCAGCCTAAAGGCATGTTTCTGTAGCATATCAATTGACTACCTAGGTTGACAAGCCCATATTCATTTGGTGATTTTGTATCTTCCTTCCCCCAAGCAGGAGGCTGCTTGTTTACCCACTTTAACCCCAGGGGCTCTCTTAAAGTCAGTTCCCCTTCCTCAACTACCATTTTCAATTTTGAAATCTAGTTCCCGATACATGAGTCAGGCAACTCAGCCAGTTTCCTGAGGAAGGCAGAATATGTGAGTGTTCTCATAAATCTCCATAGACAGAAATCATCTGATGTTGCTGGGCCCACTTGATGGTCATAGCCTCATTTATTCCAAGCTCTGGGACAGACAAACATAATCTTCCAATGGGAGGAAAGAGAATGGGCAGGGCGGGGTGGGCTCTACTGACACACCGCCCAATATCCCAAACCTGAAGGAACCATCAGCCTGTCTTGGGTCCCCTTTCCACAATGATTCTGACAAAACCCTAGCCTGAACTCCTAGAGACATAGAAATTCTCTCTTTACAATTCCAGCCCAAACTAGAGTAGGTAGAGAGCTAGCCTCTCAGAATCACCAGAAGGTCACTATCTAAGATTCCTGCTTAATATTCTTAATAAGTAGGGAAGGTCATATTCTCTTAGTTACCAAACCAAACCCCACAATGGAAAAGTTAAGGCCAGCTCTCTAGTGAAGATCCCATATGGAGTGTCACTCTTTCTGGAATGCCACCTTAGTCCTTATAAGGTAGGGGCAAATTTCCCTGTGTCTCATGCAGAAGAGAAGTCATTCTGTGTTCTTATCTCAGGTTCTATGGAAGGGGGTGGGGGTGGATTCCTCTCCCTGTGTCCCACAATAAAGGGGAGACCTCAACCCTTTCAAAAGAGAGGTTGTTCTATATCCCAGCCCAGACACTATAAAGAAAGCACAGGTCTCTTTCCCTGTGTCCTACATGGAGGGAAGTCATCCTATCTATATATGTGTGTGAGCTGGGGAAGGATCATCTCCTTTGTATGCCTGTTATTGGTTGAGGGGAGAGAGGAATGGTTGTCAGTGAGTATGAGTGTTCTCCTCTCTTCATTCCTGAGTCAGACCCTCTAGGGAGTGAGGGCCCTTCCTTATGTCCCTATTCAGACCCTGTGCTTTCTTATGTGGGGGGAAGTTGTCATCCTCTCTCGGTCCCAGTGCTGGAGACTATAGAGAAGAATGTTATCTCCATGCATTCCTGTATCCAAACCTTAGGGGGTGAGGGTTATTCCCTTTCTATCTCATGTCAGAGCCCGTGGGGGTGGGCAATCATCATGTCCACTGGGTTCCAGGATCAGGCTCTGAAGGGATGGGGAATAATCAAGTCTACCTGTATTCAGGGTTAACCTCTGCATCTTGAGTCAAATCTTAATGGCAGGGGATGTGGGTGGGGGGTGGGGAGTGAGGTGAGGAGGAAGGTATCCCTTCTGAATCCCAGTATCTGACAGTATTCCTGGATAGCGGAGTAGGAGTAGGAGAAATTAATCACCTATTCTGTGTCCCAGGAGAGAAGGGTGTCCGACCCTATGGGGGAGGGGGTGTTACTTGTTTAGGTCCACTATCTGACCATATGGGGGGAGGTGTAATCTCTCTGGGTCCTTGCTCTGACCCCATAGGGGAAGGTGTCATTCCTCTGGGTCCCTGGTCTGACCCTATGGGGAGAGGGGGGGCTCATTCCTTTAGGTCCTCGGTCTAACCCTATAGGGGAGGGGGCATCATCCCATGGTCCCTGGTCTGATCCTATGAGGGAGGGAGTGTCACCTCTCTAGGTCCCTGCGCCCCACCCCGGGGGGCTTCGTTGGTGTCCCTTGGGGATGTCACCGCCTCCTGCCCCCCCCCACCCCCCAGCAGGGCGCGGGACGCCTGGCTCTCCTTGGGGCCTGCTGGGCCCGGGCCGGGCCGGACGCCCTGACAGCTGGACAGACCGGTTCCTGACAGGCCAGAGAGGAGGCCGAGGCCCCCAGGCCGCGCTGGGCCGAGCCAAGCAGGCCAGGCGGCCGCGGCGCTTACCTGAGGCGGCTGAGGCGGAGGGAGGCAGCTGCTGAGACGGCGGCAGCGGCTGAAGCGGCTCACACTCGCTCCCTTCCCGCCGCCATGTTTCCGCTGCGCCAGATGCAAATATCTTAAATAGAATACTAGCAAAAACACTCCAGCAAGTGATCACAAGGATTATTGACTATGATCAGGTGGGATTTATACCAGAAATGCAAAGATGGTTTAATATTAGGAAAACTATCCACATAATTGATCATATCAATAGCCAAACCAACAGCAATCACGATTATCTCAATAGATGCAGAAAAAGCCTTTGACAAAATACAATACTCATTCCTATTGAAAACACTAGAAAGTCTAGGACTAGAAGGACCTTTCCTAAAAATAATAAACATCAGTTTATTTAAAACCATCAGCAAGCATCATCTGCAGTAGGGATAAATTAGAAGCCTTCCCAATAAGATCAGGAGTGAAACAAGGATGCCCATTATCACCTCTATTATTTAATATTGTACTAGAAACACTAGCAGTAGCAATCAGAGAAGAAAAAGAAATTGAAAGCATTAAGATAGGCAATGAGGAGATTTAACTATCACTCTTTTCAGATGATATGATAGTCTCCTTAAAGAATCCTAAAGAATCAACTTAAAAGCTAGTGGAAATAATCAACAACTTTAGCAAAGTTGCAGGATACAAAATAAACCCACACAAATCATTAGCATTTCTATATATTTCCAACACATCTCAGCAGCAAGAGTTAGAAAGAGAAATTCCACTAAAATTTTTTTTCACATCAGCCTAGCAATGTTAAGTGGCAGCTAGAAGGCACAGTGGATAGAGCACTAGGACTGGAGTCAGGAAGGGTTGTCACCTGTTTCATCACCTGTAAAATGAGCTGGAGAAGGGAATGGTGAACCACTCTAGTATCATTGCCAGGAAACCCCAAAATGGTGTCACAAAGAGTCAGATATGACTGAAAAGACTGGATTCATCATCTAGCCCATGTGGGATTTATCCTAGAGCCGTGACATACCTCTCCATCCCCACAGCATTCTGTTAGACTGCCATTTGAGTCCCTGGCCAGACCACAGGCCATCACTTCTAAGATTCTATCTCTGTGATATCTTTCTTCTGGAGCCCACCTTTCTCTACCCCTATACTACTCCCTTCTGACACCTTCTTCCTGGGTAAGGGTCTCAGATACAATGGGGAAGACTACCTAGGACAAAAGGGTATTTAGCATTTACCCTGGGGTCCATTATTCAGTCTGCAACTGCTAGCCTGAGATTCCCTTCAGGGTGGATTCCCACGGGAACAGGGAACAAGCACAAGCTTTGGGGGTCTTCAACCTACAAACTATTTCTAAACTTGGGTTTCATCATACCTCACTAAGCTACAAGTTTGGGAACTCTAGATTCCATGTCGACAGTGGTTCAGACTCAATTACTGGGATAATTCTCCAGGCACATCACATGTAGATATTTACATGTTTTTTAATGAACCTGCTTTCATTTATTGTTTCCATCTCAAACACATACGACAACTTGTTTAGTCATTTCCTAATTGATGGACATTCTATGAACTTACAGTTTTTTGCTTCCTCAAAGAGAGCTGATATAAAAATTTTAGAATAGGGGGCAGCTGGATGGCTCAGTGGATTGAGAGCCAAGCCTAGAGACAGGAGGTCCTGGGTTCAGATCTAGCCTCAGACACTTTCTAGCTGTGTGACCCTGGGCAAGTCACTTAACCCCCATTACCTAGCCCTGTAACAAATAAAATTAATATAGAAGGATATGTATAAAAGATATTAGGGCTTAAAATTAAAAAAAAATTTAGAATATATAAGTTCTTTTCCTTTTCCTTTGACTACTTTTAGGAAATAAACCTAATAGTGGTCTTATAGAAGAGAATTTAGATATGGCAGACACGGGTGACTGTACTGATGGTTGTAATTGCTATTTCCATCTTCTTCTCTCATCATTCTCTTCTAAACTTCCCCAAATTCTTGTTGTTGCTCTGAGAACAACCCCCAACCAAAATGGTTGATCTCCTTAGTTTCCTTTTCTCCCAAACATAGAAGAGCCAGAAATCCCAGTGTGTTTTGTGACTAGGCAATCTTTTACCAGAGATTATCACATGTTAATTATAGGGAGGTCCCCTTTGATTACTCCAGGAAAATTCTCAAGGAAGAATGGTCAAGGAATGGATTGAGTACTTATTAAAATGACTATTGTTCTATTAAAGAGAATAAAATATTAGCTCCAAACAGCATTTTAGCATATTGTGACCTTTTATTTGTTCAAGATTCCTATAAATGTTACTTTGAATGATGATAAAGAAATACTCAAGGATGGTGGGGAGGGGAGAAGAGGAGGGAAGAAAATTATGTCACTAGATATTTCTCTAAGTTAGAAATACTAGGATTTAAAATAATGCTAAATTAATGATTGTTTCTGGAAGATGTATCTAAAATGTAGAGTACAATAGCAATATACTTTCTTTGACACTATCTACAATGATTTGTAGGTTATTGTGAATTTACTTAATCAGATTCATATTTTAAGACCCATTCTATAGAAACTGTCTCCTTGATTTTGACATATTTTATGAGAGGCAGTGAATAGGGCACTGAACTGGGAGGAAGGTAGGAAAGAAGGAAACAAATATTTCTTAAACGTTTACCACATGCCAGGTATTGTTAAGCACTTTTCAAATATTACCTTATTTGATTAATCTCCACAACAACCCTGAGAGATAGGTGCAATTATTACTCTGATTTTATAGTTAAAGAAATTGAGACAAACAATAACTTGGCCACATCTGAGGCCAAATTTGAACCCAGAACTTCCTGACTCAACTACCACCTAGATGTCTGGGTTCAAATTCTAAATTAGGTACCTACTAGTAAGCCATTTAACCCTTTTAGGCATCAGATTCCTCATCTGTAAAATGAGAGGGTTTGACTTAATAAACTCTAAGGTCCCTTCTAATTCTAAATCTAGGGTCTTATTTCACTGACTATGAGCCATGTGACCTTGATGTAGCCCTCCACAAGAACAAATGAGCAGGCATGTTTGACTACCTTGTAAAATATTTTGCTCCTGGCATAGAATCCCTAAAGGCAATAGAACAATACATAATGTAAAACATTAACATCTGGCTATGAGCCTAAAACTTCTCCTAAACCTAGGATGTGCAGCTGAGTTGACTTAGCTGCTTATACAACTGATTTCTGACCCATGGCTATCAAAGCAGCACAATTCATAATTGACTTTTAGTAGGTCCAATCTGTAGATGAAGACACATGAACTCAGGACCCAGAACTTCCACAACATGGTTCATGGACTTAAAAATCAGATGTAGATTTGAATGCCTGAAGGCTGATATTGAAAGAAAAATTCTTTCCCTTCTGGGCTTTTACCCTGTTTAACAAAAACAAAACTCAGATAAGAGATTAAAAGTTTATTAAAAATACTTCAAGGTAGACACATATTGACTGGCTGATCACTGGACATCTGCCCCAATTTCAGTATAGGTCAGCTTTTTATAACAAAACTTTTATCAGCAGATAGACAAATTTTGATTGGTTCTCATGAGCAACAGGGGGGCCTTTGCAACTTGTGACACTGCACAGGTGAGGTACTTGATTTGCCTACATATCAGGAAATGCAGACCAAGTGACACCTTCCCCCAACAATGAATGACCTACTGGACTAGGATACAATGGGTCAGAGTCAAGATATTTTCAACACTGTTTTTTTCATTCACTTCACTATCCAATCACTGGGCAGGGGTCTTCAATTGCTTCTCATCATGGCTAATTCATTGTTTAGGGAGCAAGGAGGAGTCTGCCATTGCCATACCACTCTTGAAGTTCAAGCCTTGACATTTCTCCTGCTACTATATTGTCATTGTTACACATTTCTATCTTACCCCTTCCTACCCAAAGTCAATGACTCCATCCACTCTCATAGTTCTATGCAAGAGGAAGGATATACAGAGTAAGAAGGATGCTATGTATCATCTTCCTGCTGGAGAAATGCTTTGTCTAATCTCTCTATTTCATCTCCATTTCCCATCCCAGATTCAAATATGCCTTTGGCACAATAATTTCCATTATTGGCTATTACTCTGCCTCTTAATTAGTCTTCCTCCTTCCAGAGAAGACATTTAGTGGAATGAGTTCTAGACTTAGAGTCAGAAAGATCTGAGTTAAATGGCTGCCTCAAATCATGATGAACCTGGGCAAGTCACTTAACCACCCTGAGCTTCAGTTTTATGTTCTGTAAAATGAAGGTGTTCTAACTTTTAAGGTCCCTTCCAGCTATAAATCCTGTCACACCTATAGTAAATCTTTTGCATAGCCATTAAAACAATCTTCCTGAGGGGCAGCCAGGTAGCACAGTGGAGAAAGCCCCAGACCCAGAGTCAGGAGGACCTGTGTTCAAATGTGGTTTCAAACATTTCCTAGCTGTGTGAACTTGGGCAAGGGACTTAACCCCCATTGCCTAGCCCTTTCCTTGCTCCTTGCCTTACCACTCCTGCCCTGGAAGTAATACTTAGTATCAATTCTAAGTCAGAATGTATGGGTTTGAGTAATAATAATAATAATTTTCTTGAGGCACAGATCTGAAATTATTCCCTTGTCCCATATGGCTTGTCTCTACATAATGAGGCTGAGGGACCTGCTTCCAGGAAAGTCCAGAGAATGTGTGAGAAATGCCTTGTAGAGATTGTAGAACATGTGTGGGCATTGTCTGGATGGTTCAGATTGGCTGGGTAGCTATGTAGTGAATGAATTTTTTCTTTGATTAGTTACAGATCCACTCAAGAGATCTTAGTTGGCTTCCTCTGCTCTGGCATCTCAGTCTTTGGGGCTACTCCCTTCATAGTTAGACTCCTTTCAAAGCATCCAGAGAGAGAAAATGTTAAAAGGGTAGAGGCAGAAGTGACCTCCCTATCAAGGCCACATGGCCCTAAGAAACTGACCTTCTTCTTTGGATTCTGCATTCATCTTTTATCCCAGGTGAAAGTAGTAGAATCTTTCATCTTATAAGTTTTGAAAAGTCAGAAGAAGGACCCATAGGAATGTGAGAGTTGGCACCCAGGCTGGGTTTTGCCACCTGCCCAGCACTGAATTGCTAAGGAAGGAGTGGCCTTTGAGAATGCCCTTCTGGACCCAGGCCAGGAGAAGCTAAGACCAACTGTCATTCAGCAGACAAGTAGCTTCTGGACATGAACTTCCTGAGAATAATGCTATGAAAGAACTGAGATAAGATGACCCTATTCTTCCCAGAGACAAGGGTGGTAAAGGGGAAGAGTATGCGCCTGAAGCACTGGATGCTTATACTTTGTTCTTATTATATCTTCGAAGTAAATGTCTGTTTGTAAAAGTTAATTTTAGTACTCAGTGGATGGGGTAATGGGCTGGAAATCAGTGGCCCTGGTTAAGTCACTTAACCCTATTTGCCTTAGTTTCCGCATCTGTAAAATGAACTGGAGAAAGAAATGGCAAAGTATTCCAGTAACTTTGCCAAGAAAATCCCAAATGGGGTTACCAAGAGTCAGAAATAACTGAACAACAACAAAAACTAATTGATGTTAGGTGGTTAAATGGTACTGGGCTGGTAACTGGAACTATAGTTTTTGTCTAATGGTAATAGGATGGTAGAGGTTTGAAGCAAGGACAAATAATAAAGAGACACCTGCCAACTCATCAGGGTATCTAAGACTCCTGAGGGGTCTTATAGGAGGCCTGGCTCTTTAAGAATGGGTCAGTTGACAGGAGGTCCTAGGTTCAAACCCGGCCTCAGCCACTTCCCAGCTGTGTGACCCTGGGCAAGTCACTTGACCCCCATTGCCCACCCTTACCACTCTTCCACCTATGAGACAATACACTGAGATTAAGGGTAAAAAAAAAAAAAAAAAAAAAAGAATGGGTCAGTTGAGGGACAACTAAGTTAGCTGGCAGGTTGGGGGACATGCAGAAAGAAAGGACCAGGATGGGAAGGAGACTCAAAACCATATCATATGAGACATCTAGGTGGCTCAATGGATAGAGCACTAGGCCTAGAGTAAGGAAAACATGGTTTCAAATCTGGCCTCAAGACACTTCCTAGCTGTGTAACTGTGGGCAAGTCACTTAACCCTAGTTGCCTAGACTTTCCCTCTCTTCTGTCTTGGAATCAATACTTTTTAAAATGGTTCCAGGATAAGGAGAGAATGGGAAAAAAAATCTTTGTATCAAATTTCTCCAATAAGGGGTTGGCATTATATATATATATATATATGCATATATATATATAAAAATATATGTGTATATTTATATATATATATAT
>NW_025345916.1:0-1559 GCF_016433145.1 Gracilinanus agilis | reverse complement strand
AAGAATTTTGAATAGAGAATGATAGACAAAACAGACAGACAGACAGACAGACAGATAGATAGATAGATAAAGGAGATTTGTATGTTTTGATGCAGAATGAAAAAAAGACTCAGAACAAAAACCTTGTACAAGACTAGTATTAATTTATTTAATCTTCATCTGTCCTTTCTTTTAAAAATGGATAACTAGAGGCAACTAGGAGGTGGCTTAGTGGATAGAATCCCAGGCTTAGAGACAGGAGGTACTGGGTTCAAATATAGCCTCAGATAGGTTCTTTCTGTGTGACCTTGGGCAAATCACTTAACCCCCATTGCTAAGCCCTTACTCATCTTCTATCTTGGAACCAATACATACTATTGGTTCTAAGACAAAAAGTAAGGTGTTGGTTTTTTTTTTTCTTAAATAGATTTTATTTTTACCAACTACATATAATAACAAATTTCCACATGTTTTCCATAGTTATATGTTCCAAATTGTCTCTCTCCCTTCCTGGAGCTGGCAAGCAATTTGATCTGGCTTATATATGTATTATTATGCAAAACATATTTCTATATTATTTATTTTGTAAGAGAATACTCATATAAAGCCCCAAACAAAACTCCAAATAAACTGAAGTGAAAAATCACATGCTTTGATCTGTATTCCAGACTCCAACAGTTCTTTACCTGGAGGTGGACAGCATTCTTTGTCATAAGTTCCTCAAAATTGTCCTGTATCATTATATTGCTAAGTCTTTCACAGTTGATCATTCTACAATATTGCTGTTACTGTATTCAATATTCTCCTGGTTTTGCTTATTTCACTCTGTATCAGTTCATGTAGGTTTTTTCTAGCTCTTTTTTTTAACATTTATTAATAATCATTTTTAACATTGGTTACATGATTCATGCTCCTACTTTCCCCTTCACCCCCCGCACTCCCCCCACCCATGGCCGATGCACATTTCCACTGGTTTTGTCATGTGTTCTTTTTTTTTTTTTTTTTTTTTGTGTGTGTTTTTTTTTTAATTTTTTTTAACATTTATTAATAATCATTTTTAACATGGTTACATGTTTCATGCTCCTATTTTCCCCTTCACCCCCCGCACTCCCCCCACCCATGACCGACGCACTTTTCCACTGGTTTTGTCATGTGTCCTTGATCAAGACCAATTTCCCAATTGTTGGTAGTTGCATTGGTGTGGTAGTTTCGAGTCCACACCCTCAATCATGTCCGCCCCGACCCATGCGTTCAAGCAGTTGCTTTTCTTATATGTTTCCTCTCCTGCAGTCCTTCCTCTGAATGTGGGTAGCATTCTTTACCATAAATCCCTCAGAATTGTCCTGGGTCATTGCATTGCTGCTGGTACAGAAGCCCATTACATTCAATTTTACCACAGTATATCAGTCTCTGTGTACAATGTTCTTTTGGCTCTGCTCCTTTCGCTCTGCATCAGATCCCGGAGGTCTCTCCAGTTCGCCTGGAACTCCTCCAGTTTATTATTCCTTTTAGCACAATAGTATTCCATCACCCGCATATACCACAGTTTGTTCAGCCATTCCCCAATTGAAGGACATACC
>NW_025345915.1:0-1268 GCF_016433145.1 Gracilinanus agilis | reverse complement strand
GAAGTATACATTTATGGCATCGAGTTGAGAAATTTATTCCTAGAGAGTGTTTTATTCATGTGAGCCTATTCATCAACTGTATGAGTCCTATATGTCACAACTTATTCATGTAAATATGTATATGCAGGCATATCATCTATATATGCATATGTATTGTATCCTATACAAGTGATAAGTATAATTGAACTGCTTGTGTGCATTATCATGTAGAATAAGGAGTCTGTGCCATGACTATTAAATAATGAGACATCTGCATTGGCTTGGGGAGTCAGTCTCATCACTTTACAGTCATACCTCATGCATATGGATGCCTACACGTATCTTCTGGGGCACTGGAAAATAAAATAAAAATAGCATCATTATTATAGTGCGCTGAAACCTGAATGTGGAAGATCTGGAAAAATGCAGTTGACATTGCTAATTTGATTGCCTTACCTCCATAAAATGGAAAGGGAAAAGGAATCATGGAAATTATAAAAAAAATCTGAATTTATATCAGCATTTATTTTGAGGGATAAATGTAAAAATGTCATTAATACAGTCATGGAGGTTTCAGAGATATTTTTATCTTGACAATATTTTAAGCACTGTAAAATCCTGAAAAATAAATCTTTTTAAAACATTTAAATTATGTATAAATTTTAATGTTATTGAAGGATTCTCAGAGAAAAAAATATTTTTTTAGGAAATAATTTAAACTTGATATATATGTATTTTGTGGAAGTTTGAGTAATGTAGTTTTTAGGGATTCAAGATATTTCTAACTATATAATTTCTCATTGTTACTGATATACTGCTGATGGCATCACACTATATATATTCAAACATATACATAGATATGTGTGCATGCATATATATATATGTGTGTATAGAGACACACTATATACATATATTTATAAACATAGAAAATAGTTCGTATATTTGCATGTATGAAATATTTTGTAAGTTTCTCTCAGCAACATGAGAAGAAATTCTCGAATACTTTTTGGGCATGTCAAGAGAAAACTCTGAGATCATGACAGTCTCCATCTAGGTCAGCATCCTTTAAAATCATGAATCTGATAAAATGTGGCATTCCATAAAAAGGATTACAAAGATGACTATTACATTTTCCTTCAGATAAATAATTTACTGCTTTTGGACAAATTTCTCCCACTTTCTTCCTAGCTTTATTTTTTTTATGTTTATTTACATTTATTAATATTCATTTTTAACATGGTTACATGATTCATGCTCCTCCTTTCCCCTTCAACCCCCCCCCCGCGCCC
>NW_025345914.1:0-6616 GCF_016433145.1 Gracilinanus agilis | reverse complement strand
GCTGCCGCCGTCTCAGCAGCTGCCTCCCTCCGCCTCAGCCGCCTCAGATGAGGAAACTGAGGTTCACAGAAATTAAGTGATTTGCCCAGGGTCACCCAGTGGGCCATGATGTTTCCTTGAAGAATATTCTTCTCAGTGGTATCCCCACACTGACAGCTCCTTGGGTATTTGGCAAAAGCTGGACCACACAGCCACACACCACCTCCTTTCCCCAGCTTGGTCAAACTCCCACACCTTTCAAAATCCCAGCTCCATTCTATACATACAGAACTCTTAGTTCTTTAGAGTCAAAAGGACACAAGATCCAAATCCAAATGAATGAAGGGACCCCACAATAGGGTGCAGCATTGAAGGTATGTGGGATTTGGGCATTTCCATGCTATAAGGGGTTGGAATACCTCTCACTAAAACTCGAGCTGATCAATTCATCACCCTTAACCCCCACCCCACCGACAGTCCCAGAGCAAGCGCATAAGAGTTAGAGCAAGTGTGGGGCATTCACTAAGTCACTAAGTTCTTGGCAAATAACTGGGATCACCAGGAGCTTGCTCCTGAGAGCAACAAGACTTAAGACCCCCAAGAGGCTAAAGAACACGGACTTTGAGTGCAGACCTTGAGTGTGGTCTTTAGGTGCAGACCTAGAGCAGAGGGGTGACAGACTATGGAAGCAGTGTGTTTAGACTCGTGAAGGAGCCCCAGGTAGAGGAGCAAGCAAGGGGATCACCAGGAGGCTTGACCTTGAGAACAGCTAGACTTGAGACCCCAGGAGCCTAAAGAGCATAGACCTTAGACACGAGGATAAAGCTGAGAGGAGCAGTACTGCACTGTGACTCAGGCAAAAATTGCTCCATAGCTCTATACACAGAGAGCCTGCCTGCCTCACCCAGACTTCCGATTGAAAAGGAAAAATCAACATTATAATGGCAAGCAATGCCCAAGAACTAACCAAGAGAAAAAACAAGAGGAAAGCATTAATACTTGATAACTTTTACAAAGAAAAAATCCAGACAACAGAGTAGACAGCAGAAGAGGACAAACAAGGAACCATCCAATCCTTCCCCCCAAAATGAAAATTGGTCACATGCTCTTGAAGAGTTCAAATCTGAGATCATGAGAAAGATTGAAGTGATTTGGCAAGAAAAGTGGAAAATAGTGCAAAAGGAAATTAACAGGTTAAAAGACAGAAACTCCCAATTGAAGAAAGATGCCCCAAAATCGAGTGAAATGATAAGGAAACTGGTGACCCAAATTAAACAGCAGAAACCATGAAAAACAAGATAGATCAAATCGAAAAGGAAAACCAGTCTCTAAAGACCAGAATTGGGCAAGTAGAAGCCAGTGATCTTGCAAGACAGCAAAAACTAATAAAGCAAAGTCAAAAGAATGGCAAAGTAGAAGGAAACATGAAATATCTCACTGAGAAAATAACAGATCAAGAAAACAGGTCTAGAAGAGACAATTTGAGAATCATTGATCTTCCTGAAAAATCAGAAATTAACAGAAATTTGGACACCATACTACAAGAAATTATCCAAGAAAACTGCCCTGATGTTCTTCAATAAGAGGGCAAAATAGACATTGAAAGTATCCATAGATCATCCTCTACACTAAACCCTCAAAAGTCAACCCCCAGTAATATAATTGCCAAATTCGAGCGTTTCCAAGATAAGAAAAAAATATTACAAGAAGCCAGAAAGAGACAATTCAGATATCAAAGACCACCAATCAGGATTACACAGATCTGGCAGCCTCCAC
The DNA here is from genome assembly GCF_016433145.1 of Gracilinanus agilis. Lineage (NCBI taxonomy): Eukaryota > Metazoa > Chordata > Mammalia > Didelphimorphia > Didelphidae > Gracilinanus > Gracilinanus agilis. The sequence goes on along the minus strand of NW_025345914.1, from coordinate 4,861 downwards.
ACTAAAAGACCTCAAGGCTTGGAATATGATATTCAGAAAGTCAAGAGATTTGGGTCTACAACCAAGGATCACCTACCCATCAAAACTGACTATATACTTACAGGGGAAAGTATGGACATTCAACAAGATAGAAGATTTCCAAGTATTTGCAAAGAAGAGACAAGAACTAAATGGAAAGTTTGATATCCAACCAAAAAAATCAAGAGAAACATGAAAAGGTAAACAAGAAAGAGAGGAGAAAGAAAGAAAACTCTTACTCTTAAATTTGCTTCTTTAAGGGCTTCAATAAGATCAAATAATTTGTATTCCTATATGGAGAAATGTTATGTGTAATTCTCAAAAATTGTATTCACTATTATAATAATTAGAAGAATTATTCATAGGGAGAGGATGAAGTACTAAATGGTCTAAGACAGTGATGGGCAGACTATGGTCTGTGGGCCAGATGCAGCCCCCTGAAATGTTCTATCCTGCCATGTGACATTATTCCTAATCTGATGGAGAATACAATACAATGAAACTTCGAAAGAATTGCATTAGAAACAGACAGACAGATGAACATTTCCTTTCCTTTGGCCCCCCTCTTTAAAAAGTTTGCCTATCACTGGTCTAAGATGATATGGGGAAAAAAGGGGGGGGAATAGAAGATGGCACCAAGAGAAACTTGAAGAAATAAGAAAAATAGGATAATCTATACCACACAAAGAGGGCATGGGAAGGGGAGGGGATGAATGCTGTTATAAGAAGGAGAAGAAGAGAATAGAATGTTTATAGGAAATACTTAAACCTTACTCTCAGCGGAATTAATCCTGAGAAGGAAGAGTAGATATCCATTGGGATAGCGAATTCTACCGTACACTAAGGAGAAAGTCAGAATGGATAAACCAAGGGGGGAAGTGGGGTGGGGAGTTCAAAAAGGAGGGGAAGAGAGGGGGGAGGGAATTCATTAGGCCTTAAAAAATAACAGGGGAACAAAAAGGGAGGGGGTGGAAAGGGAAGTAAACTAAGGGAGGGGATAAGGGGGGGACTAATTTAAAACAAACCACTGGCTTAAAAGGAAATAGCACAAGAAGAAGGGGTAGAACTAGGAGAGGATATCAAAGTTTTGGGGAATACTCAGCTGATAAGTATAACTCTGAATGTGAATGGGATGAAATCATCCATAAAACAGAAGCAAATAGCAGAGTGGACTAGAAACCAAAATCCTACCATATGTTATCTACAAGAAACACACATGAGGCAGGTAGACATACATAGAGTAAAAATAAAAGGCTAGAGCAAAATCTGTTGGGCTTCAACTGAGAAAAAGAAGTCCAGAGTTGCAATCATGACTTCTGAGAAAGCCAAAGTAAAAGTAGATCTGATTAAAGGAGACAGGGAAGGTAATTACATCCTGATAAAAGGCAGTATAGACAATGAGGAAATAGAGTACTCAACATGTATGCACCAAATGGTATAGCATCCAGATTTCTAAAGGAGAAACTGGCAGAGCTCATGGAAGAAATAGATAGTAAAACTTTACTAGTGGGAGACCTAGATCTTCCTCTATCAGATCTAGATAAATCAAACCAAAATATAAATAAGAAAGAGATAAGAGAGGTGAATGAAATCTTAGAAAAATTAGAGTTAATAAATATGTGGAGAAAAATAAATAGGGACAAAAAGGAGTACACTTTCTTTTCAGCTGCACATGGTACATTCACAAAGATTGACCATGTACTAGGGCATAGAAACATGGCAAACAAATGCAAAAGAGCAGAAATAATAAATGTTACCTTTTCAGATAATAATGCAATAAAAATAATAATTAGTAAGGGCACATGGACAGGCAAATAAAAAATTAATTGGAAATTAAATAATATGATTCTCCAAGATCATTTAGTTAAAGAACAAATCATAGAAACGATAATTTCATTGAAAAGAATGACAATGATAAGACATCCTACCAAAATCTTGTGGAATGCAGCTAAAGCATTCAGGGGAAAATTTATATCCTTGAGTGCATATATTAACAAACTAGGGAGGGCAAAGATCAATGAACTGGGTGTGCAAATTAAAAAATTAGAAAGGGAACAAATTAAAAATCCCCAGTTAAAAACTAAATTAGAGATTATAAAAATTAAAGGAGAAATAAAAAAAAATTGAAAGTAAAAACTATTAAATTCATAAATAAGACTAGACGCTGGCACTTTGAAAAAACAAATAAAATTGACAAAGTATTGGTCAATCTAATTTTAAAAAGGAAAGAAGAAAACCAAATTATCAGTATCAAAGAGGAAAAGGGAGATTTCACCTTTAATGAAGAGATCAAGGCAATCATTAAAAACTATTTTGCCCAATTATATGGCAATAAATATAGCAATCTAGGTGATAAGGATGAATATTTACAAAAGTATAAACTGTCTAGTTTAACAGTATAAGAAATAGAATACTTAAATAATCCCATATCAGAAAAGGAAATTGAACAAGCCATCAAAGAACTCCCTAAGAAAAAATCCCCAGGACCAGATGGATTCACAAGTTAATTCTATCAAACCTTCAAAGAACAACTAATCCCAATACTATACAAATTATTTGACATAATAAACAAAGAAGGAGTTCTACCAAACTCCTTTTATGACACAGATATGGTACTGATCCCAAAGTTAGGTAGAACAAAAACAGAGAAAGAAACTACAGACCAATCTCCTTAATGAACATTGATGCAAAAATCTTAAATAGAATACTAGCAGAAAGACTCCAGCAAGTGATCACGAGGGTTATTCATTATGATCAGGTGAGATTTATACTAGAAATGCAAGGATGGTTCAATATTAGGAAAATCATCCACATAATTGACCATATCAACAAGCAAACCAACAAAAATCCCATGATTATCTCAATAGATGCTAAAAAAAATCTTTGACAAAATACAACTCCCATTCCTACTGAAAACACTAGAAAGTATAGGAATAGAAGGGCCTTTCCTAAAAATAATAAACGATATATATTGTCATAATCAAACTCTGGGAGTTGAGAGTCTCACCTTGATTGACAGGTGAAGACAGTTGGACATCGGAATGTTCCTGGAGGCCATGAGGCCATGAGGAAAGGCAGTTGGCCAGAAAGGATATAAATACCCTGGCAGCCCCTGACAGGGACCCTTGGACCCCTTTGTCTTTTGGGACCTTGGCTTTGCTTTGGCCGAGCCTTGCCTAAACTCTTGCCTTGGATATTTGATATTGAACATTGATTGACCTGTAGATCCTCTGATTCTCTCTGAATCCCTAGATATTTAGGCACCTAAACCATCTCTAGATATTTAGGTAACCCGGGGGCGGGGGGGGGGGATTCCAGGAAGTGGGTAGGTAAAGAAGAAGAGGGTGGTAAAGGGTAGCATTTCCTGAAGGCTGTAGAACTGGCAAAACAACGAGCAGTAAGAAGCTGAGAGAAATCATCAATGTTTGTGTCATCCAAACGGTTTGCTTACTCTGGTTTGGCTGTGGCCAGGCTGAGAAAGAGGAAGTGAAGAACAAGCCCAGCATTACTGAACAGCCTACAGTCCTGAGGGATTATTGTCATAGATTTAGTGATAGGGTCACCTATTCCCCAACCCTTTCTTGATCATTCCTTTCCCTTGTTAAACAACATAGATAAAGTTATTAAGTACCTTCCTGGAGTAGTTATTCCATCACCACTCTGGGGAGGGAGCAATGCAGTCAGATAAACGTTATCCAAGGCTGATAGAGCCCAATACCAATAATCAATCAACCCCACGTGGGACCTGAAAGGGTTACCCATCCATTGACCTTTAGGGATCCTGCCTGGGCACTGTTATAAAGAAGGGCAGTTATTATGCCATCCAGCTGGGTGGCAGGTCTCGGGTGTCCCTGCACCAGCCATTAGGCAACCAAACCAAACTTCCTCAGATCAATTTCTTGGATTACTACTACTAATAATCAGCCTAATAGTGGTAGTATCCAGATTACCCTATTCTTTATAACAATATCTGAAAACATCAACAAACATCATCTGCAATGGGAATAAATTAGAAGCATTCCCAATAAAATCAAGAGTGAAACAAGGATGCCCATTGTTGCCTCTATTATTTAGCATTGTACTAGAAACACTAGCTGTAGTATTTAGAGAAGAAAAAGAAATTGAAGGTATTAAAATAGGCAACGAGGAGACCATTGCAGATGATATGATGATCTCCTTAAAAAATCCTAGAGAATCAACTAAAAAGTTAGTGGAAATAATCAATTTTGGCAAAGTTTCAGGATACAAAATAAGCGCACATTAATCATCAGCATTTCTATATATTTCCAACACATTGCAGCAGCAAGAGTTAGGGAAATTCCATTTAAAATCAACCTAGACCAGTGATGGGCAAACTACAGCTGGCAGGCCAGATGCAGCCCCCTGAAATGTTCTAATGTATTTTGAGAAATACAATGAGTAGGATACAATGCAATGAAACTTTGAAAGAGTTGCCTTAGAAACAGACTGACAGATGAGCATTTCCTTTCCTTTGGCCACCTCTTTAAAAAGTTTGCCCATCACTGCCCTAGATAATTTAAAATACTTAGGAATCTATCTGCCAAGACAAACACAGGAATTATACGAACACAACTACGAAACTCTTTCCACACAATTAAAACTAGATCTAAACAATTGGAAAAACATTGATTGCTCATGAGTAGGACAAGTTAACATAATAAAAATGACCATCCTACCCAAATTAATTTACTTATTTAGTGCTATATCTATCAAACTACCAAAAAACTTTTTTAATGAATTAGAAAAAACTATATCAAAGTTCATTTGGAAGAAAAAAAAGACCAAGAATATCAAGGGAAATAATGAAAAAAAAAACGTGAAG
>NW_025345913.1:0-6174 GCF_016433145.1 Gracilinanus agilis | reverse complement strand
ACTAGCAGAAATTCCACTTGTAGAATTTTTTGTCATTTGGGTAAATAAGAACCAGAAAAATGGGATTGGAACAGTATGAAAAAAATCAGGAAATAGAGAGAAAAAGGGTCTAGATCAGTGATGGGCAAACTTTTTAAAGAGGGGGCCAAAGGAAAGGAAAGGAAATGTTCTATCCGGGATGCTGGACATTATTCCTAATCTGACAAATACAATGAACAGGATACAATAGAATGAAACTTCGAAAGAGTTGCCTTAGAACATTTCAGGGGGCCCCATCTGGCCCACAGGCCGTAGTTTGCCCATCACTGGTCTAGATAGTTGGAAGTCAGAGAGCAAAGATACAGAGATGATTAGATAATCTATGAATAAAATATAACAATAGTGTCTGGAGTGTCTCTTGTCTTCTAGAGTTCTCCCCTAACCAGAATTTGCTAGACTCTTTTAATTCTCCCTCAATTTCTCCCCAGAAAGCCTTTCTTCTCTCCCATTGTGCACCAGTCTTCCTCCTCTAGTACACTCCTTCCCTCCTACATCTCTTCTCTTCCCCATCAGGGTGGGGGCCCCCAGAAGATAGGGATGGGGCTCCTACCTCACTACTTCAGGAGCAAATTCAGTCCCCAAGGAGGGTTCTTCAGTGCAGGGAAATCTTGACAGGGAGGGGTAGGGAAGGGAAAGGAAGGAAAGGAAAGGAAAAGGAAGTCTTTCATTCAGTCTGTCCTATTCATCCTTGTGGGCTGCCTCATGAGTGTGTGGCCTTGGAACAATCCTTCCAGCCTCACTTTCCTATCCTCTACCTTCCCCTGGGGGGTGGGGAAGAACAGTTCTGTCCCTCCTTCCCTTTGTAAAGGGCAAAGCTGGAGGGGAGCCAAGTGTGGGAAAGGCCTGAAGATGGGAGAGTGGAAGGAAGTTTTTAAAAGTGTACAAGTGGGTGGTAGCAGGTTGGGATCTGAGTGGGGGCAAGTGGCTCATTTACCAAAGACGGTTACATTGAACATTTTAGGCTGGATCACTCCTGAGTCTGATGAGATTTCACTCTCATAAATTCCACTGTCTTTCAGGGTCAGATTCATGATCTTCAGAGACTTCCCATCAGGGGTAGACAGCCTCCCCTTGTATTCCTCCCAGGGAATGATCCAGCTTGGACTGCTCTCCCCTGGTCTGATGGTGAGTAGGTGCAGATTCTCCTCAGGTGAATGATAATACCAGCTAATCGTCGAGGTGTCATTTCCTATTTTTGAGTTTGGACTCATCAGAACAGAACCTCCCAGGGTGCCATTCACAGGGGACATGTCCATTGATGCTGTGCAGTTACCTGGGACAGGATGGAATGAGAGTTATCAGGGAATAGGAAAAGTGGTCTTTTACTCACCTGGGACAGAAAAGGGGATCAAAAATGCAGAAAGGCCTGATAGATGTCCACTTGCAAGGACCACGGACATCTCAGACTCCTGAGTAAAAGAAACTCACTGCCTTTTTCTCCAATCCTGACCCTTCTTCAGACTTCTCTCCTTCCTTGAGGTCACCAACATGATCTCAGTCTCCCAGGTCTGGAATCCTAGATTCAATCTGACATTCCCTTTCATGCTTTCCATAGTCAATTGGACCCCAATCTTATCTCTTCTATCTCTATAGCACTTCCCATATCTAATCAGTTCCTTTGTTTTTTAAACTCTTCCCTTCTGTCTTAGAATCAATACTGTGTATTGGTTACAAGGCTGAAGAGTGGCAAGGGCTAGTCAGTGGGGGTTAAGTGACCTGCCCAGAGTCACACAGTTAAGAAGTGTTCAAAGCCAGATATGACCCCAGGATCTCCTGTCTCTAGGCCTGGCTCTCATTCCACTTAGCCACCTAGTATGTTCCCCCTTCCCATAGATAATCTGTTCTTTCCATTCATATCACCAACAGCCTAGGTCAAGGTCTCACCACCTCTTGCCTGGCCTAGTATAACAGCCTCCAAATCCATCTCCTGCTTCTGTTCTCTCTTCCTTCTCTGTTCAGCCTCCATAGAACTGCCAAAGTTATCATCCCAAGGCACAGCCCTCACCATTCCCTCCCCAGCTCAAAAGCCTCCAGGAGGGTTTTGTAGCTTCCAAGATGAGAACACAAACTCTGGAGCCTCCAGGATCTGCTCCCTCCCAGCTTTCTCATGTTCTTTCCCTTCATGCTTTCTTCCTTCCAGACAAACCTGTCCCATAGCTGTTCCCCAGGTCTGCATTTCCCCTTTCCATGTCTTCACTGAGGCCAAACCCCCTGGCCAGAGAGCCTTCCCTGCCTGCATCTGTCTGAATCCTTACTTTCCTGCAAGTCTCAGCTCACTGGTGGCCATCAGGGGGGATCAGAACTGGCCTCAGAGTCTCAGCTGGGCTCCAGGAGATCAGGTGGCCATTGCAGTGGGGCAGCAGCAGATCAAAGGGACATCCTGAGCTGGGAGCAGCTTCTACTTCCAGATCTGCACCTCTCTTACCCTGTGACTGTGGACAAGTCACTCTCCCTTCCTGGGCCTCACTTTTGTTATTGGTAAAATGAGGCAAGTGGACCTTGTAAGGCTCCTTCTAGCTCCAGATCTATGATACTGAGACCCAAGCAGGAGCCTGGGACAGGGAAAAGGAGGGTTTGCTGGGGCTGTTGGAGGTTAAGAGTCAACACAGCCAATAGAAGAGCCAGGTGGTAGAGAGACAGGAAGACCTGAGTTTCAATCCAGCTTTAGACACTTTCTAGGAACCAGAACTGGGCAAATCAATTAACCTTTCTCTGCCTCTGTTTCCATAACTTTAAATGGGGATCAAAATAGTACCTAAAAGGGGCAGGTAGATATCTGAGTGGATGGAACGTCAAGCCCAGAGACAAGAGTCTTAAGTTCAAATCTGGCCTCAGATACTTCCTGACTAAGTGAACTTGGCCAAGCCACCTAACCCCAAATACCCAGCCCTTAATGGACTTCTGCTTTGGAACCCATTCTTAGTTTCAATTCTAAGTCAGAAGGTGAGTGTTTAAAAAAAAAGAGAGAAAAGAAAGAAAAAAAAAAACAGCACTTACCTTATAGGGTGGTCGAGAGGAATAAATGAGATAATATTTATACAGCCTTTGGCAAAATGCCTGGCATATTTTAGGTACTTAATAAATTCTTGTTCCCTTTTATTTCAAAGTAGAGTTAAATTGACACAATACTGGGGCAGCTGGGAGGTTTTGTGGATAGAGAAGCCTAGAGAAAAGAGGTCCTGGGTTTAAATGCAGTCTCAGACACTACCCAACTGTGAGACCCTGGGCAGGTCACTTAACCCCAGTTGCCTATTCCTTATTGGTTTTCTGCCTTGGAACCAATACTTAGTGTTGATTCTAAGATAAAAGATAAGGTTTTATTTCTTAAAATTATAGGATATCACAGGTTAAACTGGAATAGTATCATTGTAAGAGAAATAATGTTTACTTAAAAGGTCCAGTCATGGAATCATCATTCATTTATATCTGGAATATGTATAAGATGGAATCTGCTACAATCCCCTCATTTTAGAGACAAGTAACTGGAGACCCAAAGAGTATTAGTGACTTGCTCAAATGGCCTTACAGCTCATAAACACACTGAAGGTAGAATTTGAACTCATATCCTGTGACTCTAGGGTTCCACAATAGACAGAATGCTGGGCCTGAAGCCAAAAAGACTCATCTTCTTGAGTCCAAAAATAGACTTACTAATCACTCGATTACAACTAGCTTATCAATTCCTAGTTGTGTAATCCTGAGCAAGTTTGCCTCAGTTTCCTCATTTGTAAAATGGCCTGGAGAAGGAAATGGCCAGCTACTCCAGTGTCTTTACCAAGAAATCCTGAAATGATCCCAACAACAACCACCTATGAAATGAAATTGAGGGTTTTATTTTCCAGTTTCTCACATCTCAGTTAAGTTTGTGTTTATCTTTCCAGATAAACTTTCTCTCACTCTCTTAAGGCTGACCCTTTTCACTCCAGGGATCCTGGAACCTGTGACATTGGCATTGGTGTCTGAGCAGGCAAGAACAAATGGCCTTTTTACTTTCTGGGGGCACAAATAAAAGGAAGCATAGCTTGAAAGCAGACCTGGACAGCCCTTGTCTATCTCAAACTCTGTATGCCCAAGAAAAGGCTGGGATAAAATTGGATCTCCTTCTGGTACTCCTCACTACTAAAAGCCACCTCAATCCTTCACCCCCACATCTATCCCCTCTTCCAGTCAGTGTAGTAAAGTTTATAAGGCGCCAGTATAGAAGAGCCAAAGCAGGTTAATAGGATTACAAAGGAGGGACTTGGTAGTCAGGTGCAATCCATCCCAAAGATCAAATAAGCACAATTTATAAACTGTTGTTGTTTGGTCTGCAGACCATGGCACACTAATACTGTTCATGGAGTTGTCTTAGCAGACATAACTGGAGTGGTTTGCTATTTCACTCTCCAATGAATTAAATTATACAGGGGTTAAGTGACTTGCCCAAGGTCAACTAGCTTGGGTCAGATTTTAACTCAGATCTCTGTGATTCCAGGTCCATTTGATAATAACTGTGTCATATATTAAGAAAAACTAACATCCTGGTAATGTATGCTGAATCAGCAGAAGCCATCTAGGCATTGCTGTTGGGGTTCTGGTCCTAGGATATGTAAACTGTAGATAAATTCCAGATCTTTACAGTTCTAGACCAGCAGAGCATTAAAAAGGTGCCCATAACTTTGAGAAGATTTGGATTTGTGAATGAACCATCCCCATGTGGCTCAGGTGGGAGTGAGTCTGTTTCCCTTCCCCAAATCCTATAAAAATGAGTCCTCACATTCCTGCCCTTACCCCACACTCTGCCATCTGTCTGGGTCCATGCTGCTAGTGCTCTTCTGCCTGAGTGATATCCTCTGCCTCTCTCTCTGCCTTCCCCATGCTTCCTGCCTTTCATCATCCCCTTCCCTGTCCCCATGCCACCATGTGCCTCCCTACCTTCTGCCTCTTGTCTCTGCCTTCTGCTGCCCTGCCTCTCACTGCCAGGGTGGCCTCTCCTGTGAGTCCCCAAAGCTGCAGGTGGAGCTGCCCCATTTCCTGATTCCATAAATCAATGACCAGGTCAGAGGATCATCCCACCTAAACCTCCTTTCCCAGAGTTTGCCATTTTCTGTTCAAGATACCAGAATCTTGCCCAGGAACCCAGGACTGCAGCCAGAGTTACCCTTCACTGTCTTTCTCTCCCAACCCAAACCCAACCAGCAATAGTTTTTTCTCTCTCACTTTAAATTACCTGTTATGAACACAATGTGTGTGTGTGTCTATATATGTAGGCACACACACACATATATGCACATTCACAATTCAATATGTCATTAACTTATACAGAGTCCCACAAGTCTTAGAGCAGTTTTAGACACACAAACATACATAAACAGCCACCTATATATTAATAATATACTGGAAATTTTTCATTGTTCAGTTGTGTTCAACTTGTCATGACTCCGTTTGGGGTTTTCTTGGCAAAGATAATGGAGTTGTTTGCCATTTCCTTCTTCAGATCATTTTAAAGATCAGGAAACTGAAGCAGAGGGTTAAATGACTTGGCTAGGGTCACATAGCTAGTGAGTGTCTGAGGTTAAATTTGAACTCAGGCCCTCCAGGGTTAGGACTCTGTTCCACCTACTTGCCTATATTAAATAATACACATATCACAGATAGAGATGGAGTACCTCCCAGGTATGGGCAGGAGGGCTTTGTCTACCTTCGAAGGACCAACATTAGGCTTCATGTAAGTGGAAAGAATGTCTTGTTAGGGCTAACCAGCTATAGAATGGGTTGTCTCAGGAGGCAGGAAGTGGGTTCCTTCTTTCTTCCCATAGGCTTAAGCCAAGGCTAGAAGAATACTGGTCTGGGAGTGTCATGGCAGGATTTGTTTTCCAGATATGAACTCTAGTGAATAACTTCTAAAGTGACTTCCATAGTATGTTTTGCATGAAAATACATGGATAATCCCGAGCAAACTGCTAACCATTTCTGAGAGAAAGGGGGGAAAGAAAGAGGAAGGATGTATGTGGGGGCAATCTGGGTCTTTTACGTTTCAGAAAATGTATGTTGAAAATTATTGCGTGTAATTGGGAAAACATATAGTTAAATAAATTTACATATTCAGATAAAAAAGTAAAATATTTTTTGAAAATGAATAAAGTTGCTTCTATG
>NW_025345912.1:0-7318 GCF_016433145.1 Gracilinanus agilis | reverse complement strand
ATCAAACTCTATTCATTTGCAGTTACTCTATGCTGGGTACCTATTCTGTTCCACTGATTGAAATCTAATTTCTGACCAGTAGTAAACCATTTTAATTATTAATGCTTTGTAGTATAGTTTGAAACCTGGTACTTGGCCCCTTTCTTCCCACTTTTTTCTTACTCCCCTTGAAATTCTTGATGGTTTATTCCTCCAGATCAGGGGTCGGCAACGTATAGCTCTCAAGCCATATCCGGCTCTTTTGAGGGCCAGATATGGCTCTTTCTGCAGGAGCCGTAAAGTCAATTTTTTTCAGGCGCTGTTACAGGAGCGGCACTGTGAGCACTGTACGGCTCTCATGAAATGACTTTTTAAAAAATGTGGCGTTTATGGCTTTCATGGCCAAAAAGGTTGCCGATCCCTGCTCCAGATGAATTTTTATTATTTTTTTCTAGCTTTAAGAATAATCTTTTGGCATTTTGATTGTTGTGACCCTGAATGAGTAAGTTAAATGAGGTACCACTACTTTTGTTACATTGATTTAGCTTACCCAACAGCAATGAATATTAGCCCAATGTTTTTTGGTTTCATTATTTTTTGTAAAGAGTATTCTTGTTGTTTTTGTTTTTTGTTTTTTTTTTAAACCCTTGTACTTCGGTGTATTGTCTCATAGGTGGAAGATTGGTAAGGGTGGGCAATGGGGGTCAAGTGACTTGCCCAGGGTCACCCAGCTGGGAAGTGGCTGAGGCCGGGTTTGAACCTAAGACCTCCTGTCTCTAGGCCTGACTCTCACTCCACTGAGCTACCCAGGTGCCCCCGTAAAGAGTATTCTTAAAGAAATGCTTCTGTACAAACAAAATTAATTCATCTAGGAGAAAAAGCAAAATGATTGAAAGGGAGAAAAGATTTCTCTGATGAATATTTGGGATCCATGATATATATAGACAACTACTAAATATATAAGACCAAAAGATATTCCTGAATTAATAGTTAATTAGAATAATTAAAAGTGTTAATATATACACAAATTGTTCTCAAAGGAATGGCCAATTATTTACCTCCATGTGAAAGATTAATCTAAATCTCACTAATATGAGAAATGAACATCAAATCATCCCTGACCTCATACTCAGAAAAATTGGAAAAGATGGTAACAAAAAATGGGATTCAATAATGTTGAAAGAGTTGGGGGAAGAAAGGCACTCAAGCGAATTGAAAATAAAATAAATTTTCGGTCAAAGCTAGTATTATTGCTTTGGGGGACTCACTATAGGGTGAGCTATGTTTTAGGGATCATTTGGACTAAGAATCCTCTGTGATCCCTACCCATTCCAAGAACTAGGAAGGGAGAACTGCCACCCATTCTGAGGTAGGCCTAGAGCAGTGATTCCCAAAGTGGACGCCACTGCCTCCTGGTGGGTGCTGCAGCGATCCAAGGAGGGCGGTGATGGCCACAGGTGAATTTGGGGGCTGTAAATAACTATAAGGGGGCGGTGATAGTATGTGACAAGGGACACTAAGTAATATTTTTTCTGGAAAGGAGGCGCTAGGCCAAAAAAGTTTGGGAACCACTGGCCTAGAGAGACAAAATTTCCATGGATATTAGTAAAAGTTCTTAAGAAATAAGCCTCTCCATACAAGTGATTGTGGCACAAGGCAGCCGTGGTTGTCATTCATTTGATTTCTTCAGTCCAAGGCAGATTAACAGCTTGTGGGGTATATTGTAGGACAGTGATGGGCAACCTTTTGAGCTTTGTGTGTCAAAATTTGCCACAAAACCAAGCAAAACTCGGGGTGGTTTTTTACTTCCAGAAAACCCCCCTAATTTCATGATATTTATAGTTTAAATAACAAAAATGTGTTATTGTAATATATAACTGTATTTAATGAACCAAAATAGGTAACGTAATATAGGTAAAATTGTCATCACATACACAAGAGTATCTACCCTACACTAAAGCCAATGTTTCATCCTCAGCCTGTGGCTCCATACTTCTCACCGCGTGTCATCGAAAATAGCTACACGTTTCTGTGCTGAAACGGGTGTCAAAGGTTTGCCATCACTGTTGTAGGAGGTGGCTGTTCTTCAACAACTGCCTAGGTTAAACAGTCTCCGTCATTCTTACCCATTCTGAGATTTTCTGATTGTACAGATGTTTATCCATTGGCTCTCAGAGTGAATGGGTCCCTACAAACATCCATGTTCTGTGGCATAAGCATGTAGGGAATGTAATGCTTAGGGTAAGGTTTCAGTTTTGGAGCAATGATGGCATTCCTACCCGGAGTTTTTTTGAGAAGTTCTTAAGTAATTCTTTTTTTTTTTTTTTTAATTTTTTTTTTTTTATTGATTAAGAACATTTTTCCACAGCTTCATGATTCATGTTCTTTCCCTCCCCTCCTCTCTCCCCCTCCATAGCAAGTAATCCCACTGGGTTTTACATGTGTCATTGATCCTATTTCCATATTATTACTATTTGCACTGGCGTGATCATTTAGAGTCTACATCCCCAATCATATCCCCATTGAACCATGTGATCAAGCAGTTGTTTTTCTTCTTTTTCGACTTCCACAGTTCTTTCTCTGGATGTGGAGGGTGGTGTTTCTCATAGGTACCTCAGAAATGTCTTGGCTCATTGCATTGTTCCTAGTAGAGAAGTCCATTACATGTGATTGTACCACAATGTATCCATCTCTGTGTATATGGTTCTCCTGCTTATGCTCCTTTCACTCTGCTTCGATTCCTAGAGGTTGTTCCAATTCACATGGAATTCCTCCAGTTCATTATTCCTTTTAGCACAATAGTATTCCATGACCAACATATACCACAATTTGTTCAGCCATTCCCCAATTGAAGGGCACCCCCCCACATTTTCTAATTTTTGCCACGACAAGGAGTGTGGCTATAAATTTGTACAAGACTTTTTCCTTATTATCTATTTGGGAACTCATCAGTTGTGTGGCTGGATCAAAGGGCAGACAGTCTTTTAATGCCCTATGTGCATAGTTCCAAATTGTCCTCCAGAATGGTTGGATTAATTCACAACTCCACCAGCAATGCATTAATGTTGTAATTTAGCCACATGCCCTCCAACATTTATTACTTTCCTTTACTGTCCTATTAGCCAATCTTCTAGGTGTGAGGTGGTACCACAGAGTTGTTTTGATTAGCATTTCTATGAGTATTAGAGATTTAGAACACTTTTTCATGTACTTATTGATAGGTTTGATTTCTTTATCTGAAAACTACCTATTCATGTCCCTTGCCCATTTATCTATTGGGGAATTGGTTACTTTTTTGTACAATTGATTTAGCTCCTTATAAATTTGAGTAATTAGACCTTTGTCAGAGGTGGAAGGTTTTTAAGATAACTAAATAGATATTTTAAAAAGTTAACAGAATATTGGCTCTGGGAGGGGGGAGGCAGGAGGGGAGGTAAAAAATATGAATCATGTAACCATGAAAAAATGTTCTAATTTAAATAAACAAACAGATAAATTAATGAATGAAAGAAAGAATGAATGAATAATGGATGAATTAATTTTAAAATATAAATACATCAAAAGAAAAAAGTTAGCAAAATCTCCAAATAGAAAATTTCATGTTTGATCCTAGAGTCCACAGGGAATCACCAGAGTTTATGGTATATTTTAGGAAGATTATTTTGGTAGCTAAGTGATGGGTGAACTGAAGAGAGGATATATTTCAGATAGGGAGACTAACTAAAATGTTCTCAATAAGGGCCACTGTCCCTTTCTCCACTCCAGATTTAGCCTTTGCCTGCCCTGGCAACCCTCAGAACAGAACATGGAGGTAGAAACAAAATTAAAGCATCTAGTGCAGATGTGGTGAAAGTCTGGGGGGAAACGTTAACAAATTTTTGGGTGGGGGGGGCAGAAAAGGGAAAGCACTGACCAACCCCACTTTGGTACCCAGTGCTCTGAAGCCACAGGTTCACTGAGACACTGCTGCTCTTGGGCATGGGGGTTCCCCAAAGTCTGGGGCCGCAGGAGAAGATCTCAACATGGAGTCTCAAAGCATGAGGAGCAGTGGCGGGATCATCTCATTACCACCAGACCACTAGCTGGGCAGGCCTCCTTTTTCATTAGGGGTTTTTTTGTTTTGTTTTGTCTTTTTGTTTTTACTTTCTCTTTTGCTGGGAGTAACCTCGGGCTGCAACCCACCCCTGCTATTGTTGCTATACAACATAAAACTGGCTCTTTCTAAGGGTCTATTCTGGGCTCCCCTGTTGCTAGGCTGGCTTCCTGGTTCACGTGCCCCTCCCAGCATGCCTCAGCTGCTTCCCCCAAGCTTTTTTTGTGAGTGGGGCATGAGCAGTGGCTTCTGCCTGGGAGGGGTGTGGCGAGTGAATGAGAAGCTCCTCAGTGCAGTGGCCGCCATGTGGGGCCCAAAGCGGGAAACCATGATGCGGCCGAAAACCATTTTGGGTTGGGAAGCCATGATAGGGGCGGAGTCACGGGGAGTTGCACAGAGTCTGGACGCCATTATGAGGCTGAAGTTTGGTGAGTTCCGAAGCCTCTTCTAGCTTTAGCAACCACGAGGTCCTGGGCTGGACCCGCCTTCAGGAGGAGCCGTCTGTGTTCAGTGTAAGAAGCAAAGCTTCTCATCCATGGGCTCTATCTGAAAGATGGGGTGTGGAAGGGAGGCCATTATTAGGTTCAGTGGCAGTGACAGCAGGGAGTTGGGGGGGATGCGAGGAGGGGAGGGGAGGCACTCGAGCGAGTGGGAGGAGTGGTGCTGGGGACTAACCAAGTTTGTGCGTTTTTCATCTTTGTCTGTTGTTATTGGCCAAGTCACTGCCCTTTGTATCTTCCCAGTTTTCACTCAAACCCCATCTTTGAGGCTTCCTTTTGGCTCTATAGAATTAGACGTGCAAATCATTCTCTTAGTTGTGCCCATTGCAGTTTGCAGCAGTTTATGTAGGTCTTCCCAGTTTCCTCTGAAGTTGTTCCTTTCACTGTTTATTCTATTGCTTGTATTTACCATGATTTCTTGAGGCTTCTTGTCACTGAGTCAAAGGGGATGTACGTTTTCCTAATTTCGGCAATGTTCCTACCAGTTTGCAAGTTCGCTGCAGTATATTAATGTTCGGGTTTTCCTGTAGCCCCTCCCACGTTTGTTGTTTTTCCCTTTTGTCATATTTTCAAATCTGATGCATGTGGAATCTCACACAAAACTTTGACTTCACTTATTCTTTAATAATTTATCATTTTATTTCATCTTTATTTATTTTTGGAATTCAGAACATTTTAATTAATTAATTAATGTACAATATTTTTGCGGGGGTTACTAGATTCACAACCCCCCCCCCCATGGTAGCTGATGAGCAATTCCATGGGTTTTACATGTGTAAGGACTTCACTTATTAGTGATGTAAAGAAATTCCACGTACTAAGAGGCTTTTAAAGAAAATTGAAATTGGAGACACTAACTTAATTGAAAAGAACCTGTGGGTTAAAGAACAAACTACAGAAATAACAGGAAATTTCTTCCAAGATCACGGCAGTGATCAGATAATGCACCAAATTCATGGGATTCAGCTAAAGTGGTACTTAGAGAAAATTTCTCTCTAAACATTTCCATCAAAAAAAAAAAAAAAAAAGTAAGGGGCAGCTGGGTAGCTCAGTGGAGTGAGAGTCAGGCCTAGAGACTGGAGGTCCTGGGTTCAAACCCGGCCTCAGCCACTTCCCAGCTGTGTGACCCTGGGCAAGTCACTTGACCCCCATTGCCCACCCTTAACCACTCTTCCACCTATGAGACAATACACCGAAGTACAAGGGTTTAAAAAAAATTATAGAAAAAAAGTAAGAACAAATCAATGAATTGGGCATGACACTAACAAAATCTAGAAGAAGATTAAATCAAAAAACATTCCAACTGAACATCAAAGGAGAACTTCTAAAAATGAAAGAAGGAATGAATACAACTATTAACAAAAAAAATGAATAAAACTAGGAGTTTGTCTTTTGAAGAAAAAAAGACCAATTAAATAAATAACCAGTCTGGTTCTCAAAAAAAGATGAAGACCAAATAGGTTACCCCAAAAATAAAAATTCACATGAATCAATTGAAAAAATAAAGGAAATCAATCTCGCCATTTTCATGCTAAGAAATCTGATAACTTAACAGGGAGTGGGTGAATATTTACAAAAAAATAAAATAACCCAGTTTAATAAAAGAATGAACAAATTATTTAAATAAATCCAATATCAGAAAAAGGAATTGAAGAGTCATCATCTCCCTGGATTTCTCAAGGGCCTCTGTAGCCAGAAGGATTTACAAAACCTTCCTAACAAATGTAGATCATTTAATGTCAGATTCTGCAGTCTAAGTTTGTTACCTCTCTGGCAGGACATGGGTAGCCTCTTTCATCTTTTAGTCTCTAGACTTGTAATTTGTTACTGCAGTGATCAGAATTATTCATTCTTTCTGGTTTTTTCCTTATGCAGTCACTGTACTAGTATATATGTTCTCTCAGTTCTTTCAGCTTATTTCATGCTGCATCAGCTTATAGAAGTCTTCACAATTTCCTGTGAGATAAATTCCTCATTTACAAAGAAATGCACAGTAAGGTATACATTTGTTATAAGGAAATATTTTGGAAATGAGAAGAGAAAGTGAATGTTTATAAAACAATTTAATACATTTAAAAATTGAGAAATGCAATGTAAAAAAAGGAAAATTGCCCATTTTAAATTGCCAAATGTATCATGAAAATGGCTGCAAAGCTTTTTTTTCCTAGATAACTATTTTTTATTGTAACTATATTAGTTTTGTTTGTGTAAAACCTTTTTAATGATCCATAATCAAAATTATCCATTTTACCCAACTCTTTCCTTTGTTTTATCACAAACCTTACCCTCTTTCCATAAATGTGAAGGTAAATTTTTTCTCCTTTCATTTGCTTCCGATGCAGCTTCTTACATCTAAGTAATTTAGAGTTTCTCTTCATATATGATGGGAAGTATTGTTCTACACCTAATTTTTGCCAGACTCTTTTCCACTTTTCCCAGTAGTCTTTGTCAAATAGTGAGTCCTTACCCAGTAGTTGTAGTCTTTGTATTTATCAACTCATTCATATTATCAACTTGTTGATTATTTTTTATTATATATGTAATGTATATAATATTTAATAATATGTTATTGTATTATTCTTCATAACATCAAACTCTATTCATTTGGTACTATATGCTGAATACCGAATCTGTTCCACTGATTGAAATCTAATTTCTGATCAGTAGTAAACCATTTTAATGATTAGTGCTTTGTAGTTTAGTTTGAAACCTGGTACTTGGCCCCTTTCTTCCCACTTTTTTCTGA
>NW_025345911.1:0-1581 GCF_016433145.1 Gracilinanus agilis | reverse complement strand
AAGAGACATGAACCCTAGTCATTCCCTGAGCAAGAAAAATGCACACCAGAGGAGCTTGGCAGGGCTCTCTGCTACCTGCCGCCATGTGCTCAGCTGCCTCGTGTGCGGCATTATTAATGCAACATGCTCAGCCCACATGCAGGGCACGCATTTGCATAGCCCAGTGATTGTACTTGCAGTCCAGCAATAGAACCTGGGCTTCCACACAGGAAATCCTGGGTCATTCAGAACGCTTCTTACTGTAGATTTGAATGGGATCTGTCAAGACCCCAAATGGTCCTCAGGCGGATTGCGTATAAATGAGAACAATGGAGAACAGTTCTGGTCCTCAGATGCCAGAGCAGAGTTCCCAGATTCATAAATTAAAATCAAAGAGAAAAAAATGAATCCCTTCACATCCCTGCTACCCAGGCACTGGAGACATCTTTTGCTTCTGGCTCACACTCTTTAGATTGTTCTTTTGATTATCATTCATGATCCTAACAATTAGGGGTGTTAGACAAATCCGCTTTATTGCTCCCCTTACATTGGGTAACCTGGTGCCAGGGTGCCCTGCTTGCACCAGCACAGGGGCAGTTCCGAGGTGTTTCAAGGAGGAAGCATAGACAGCAGAGCTTTTAAAACATCACAGCCTGTCCCTGAGGTAGAGATGTAGCAGCCCTCAGCCAGCGAATAAATATCAGGGCATAGAAACACTCCTGTGACACCTTGGTGACACAGAGGCCACAACTCCCCTGGCACCATTCCCTAAGGGTGGACAATTAAGACCCATAAATGCTCTAAATAAATGCATGTGAAAGGCACTCATAAAGGCCCCAGCCTGCTGGGGCTTTGCTGCTACAGCCCCACCTACAGACCCTATTTGGCTTCTTAGCTCAACAATAGAACATTCTTGCCATTCCTCCAAGAAATGTGGGCATTCCCTCCATCAGCTTTCCTTATGTATCCTAAGTAGCACACGCGTGGCATTAGACAAAAGGGCAGAAACGATCAGCTAGCCTCACCAGGCACCATGCTAGCTCCCTCGGACAAGATTCCAACTCATAACCTACCTGGTATTCCCTCATGCCTCCATGCCACCCCCTCCTGCCCTGTGCTGCTGGCTCCCCACACTCCTGAAAGTTTCTTTTTCCCAAAGATTTTGTCCTACCCTTTGGCATATTTGTCCTTGCAATATCAGTCAACATGCATTTCTTAAATACCTGCGGGACACCAGGCATGAGGGATACAGGGACCCCTGAGAAGTTTGTGTTCTATTCAAGGAATAGCTCTGGTACAGCACGTGTGTGTATGTACATGTATTTGTGTATGCATGTAGAGACAAACATAGAGATCTAAGGTATGCCAGCTGTACCTATCAGGTATATATGTAATGTGTTATAATTATGTAGAATATAATTATATGATATTTGAAACCTATAATGTCTCAAATATAATATCCTATAATGATGGATAGTATTATCCATCCATATATAACTCTTTGTGTGTGTGTATATATATATAGATAGATAGATAAATAGATAGATAGATATAAATGTATCTAGAAATGCATACATGAGTATATATATATATATATGTATA
>NW_025345910.1:0-1018 GCF_016433145.1 Gracilinanus agilis | reverse complement strand
GCTCTCTATATTTATGCATGTCTACATACATATACAGATTCATATGTTTGTATATAAATCTCTTGTTCATCTACACCTATGATTTCAGTGGTGTAGATACTCCAAAGGAGAAAACCCCTCTGCCAAAGCAGTTAAGCAACTGTTATGCAATTTATAGTCTTAATTGCCTGCCACATTGAGAGAGGAAGTGATTTCCTCAGTTATACAGCCAATATATGTTTGAGGCAAGACTGGCACCCAGAGATTCCTGACTCCAAGGCTCTCTCTTGTCTTCTGTTTACACACGTATTAATAATTTTACATAGACATATCAGTATATCATCTTCTCTTTATGTATCTCATCTCTCCATCTCATTGTCTAGGTATCTTTCTCCACATAGATTTACATATCTATTCATATATAGAATCTCCAACTGTCATAGGGGTGCAAATTGGTGAACCCCTGGGTTTGGGAAGGAAACCATTCTCAAGAATGAGAGGACTCCAGACATAGCTTAAAAGTAAAAAGAATAGAAGATAGGGACTTCTGGCTCCAATGCCTGGGTTCTTTAGATTTATCATACACTATGTTACTGTGGTCATTTATTTATATGTATTGTGTTACTTATCTATTCCAAAGATCAACCACTCTTTTCTTAGCCTGTACCAAATTGTTTTGATGAGTATTTTTTTAAACCCTCACCTTCTGTCTTAGAATCAATACTGTGTATTGGTTCCAAGGCAGAAGGGCTAGGCAATAGGGGTTAAGTCACTTGCCCAGATTCCCCCAGCAAAGAAGCATCTGAGGCCAGATTTGAACCCAGGACCTCCTGTCTCTAGGCTTGGCTCTCAAACCTCTAAGCCACCCATCTGCCCCCTGTTTTGATGAGTATTCCTTTGTACTGTCCTTTGAAGTCTGCTGCTGCTAGCCCTCTTTCACTTTTTTAATTGATTCCATTGATATTCTTAACCTTTTGTTTCTCAAATCAATATTTTTCTAATTCTATTTTAAAATTCTTTAGTAGTTTGGTATGGCAGT
>NW_025345909.1:0-6101 GCF_016433145.1 Gracilinanus agilis | reverse complement strand
AGTGTTATTTCCTCATTGTTTATACTGCCTTTAATCAGGATGTAATGACCTTCCCTGTCTTTTTTAATCATATCTATTTTTACTTTGGCTTTGTCAGAAATCATAATAGTCACTCCTGCCTTCTTTTTCTCATTTGATGCCCAAAAGGTTTTGCTCAAGCCCTGAACCTTAAAATTGTGTATGTCCACCCGTCTCATATGTGTTTCTTGTAGACAACATATGGTAGGATTTTGGTATCTAATCCACTCTGCTATTTGCTTCCATTTTATGGGCGAGTTCATCCCATTCACATTCAGAGTTATAATCATCAATTGTGCATTTGCTGACATTTTCGTTTCCTCCCCTATTCCTACCCCTTTTCCTTAAACTATATCCTTTAAAACCAGTGGTTTGCTATTAAGACCCTATCTCTTAGCCCCTCCCTTGACTGACTTCCCTTTCTACCCCCTCCTTTACTCCCCCCCTCTTTTTTTAACGGCCTTATGAATTCCCTCCCCCTTCTTCTCCCCTCCCTTTTTTTGACCTCCCCACTCCCCTGTTTCCCTTGATTTGTACCCTCTGACTTTCTCAGAAGTGTTAGATAAGAGTTTTATGTCCCAATGGATAGTATAGCTACTCTTCCCTCTCTGGGTTGATTACACTGAGAGTAAGGTTTGATTATTACCTCTTAATACTCTCTTCCTCTCCTACTTATAATAGTATTTGTCCCCTCTCCTTCCCATACCCTCTTTGTGTGTAATAGAATATCCTATTTTTCTTATTCACTCAAGTTTCTCTTGGTGTCCCCTACTATTCACCCCCTCTTTCCCATCCCCCATGTCATCTTAGATTATTTAGTGTTCCACCCTCACCCTGTGAATTATTCTTCTGATTACTATAGTAGTGGATACTATAATAGTAAATAGAGTTCACTACAGAGAATTATACATAACATTTCTCTACATAGGAATACATATAATTAGATGTTATTGAGGCCCTTAGAAAGGCAAATTTAAAAATTATAAGTTTTCTTTCTTTCCCCTCTGTTTCTCATTTACCTTTTCATGTTTCTCTCGATTTTTGTGGTTGGATATCAAACTTTCCATTTAGCCCTGGTCTTTTCTGTGCAAATACTAGGAATTCTTCAATTTTGTTGAATGCCCATACTTTCCCCAGGAAATATATAGTCAATTTTGATGGGTAGTTGATCCGTGGTTGCAGGCCCAGATCTCTTGCCTTTCTGAATATTGTATTCCACGCCTTACGGTCTTTTAGCGTGGAGGCTGCCAGATCCTGTGTGATCCTGATTGGTGTTCCTTGATATTTGAATTGTCTCTTTCTGGCTTCTTGTAAGATTTTTTCTTTTGCTTGAAAGCTTTTGAATTTGGCAATAATATTTCTAACTGTTTTCTTCTCTGGATCGAATATAGTGGGTGTTCTATGAATCCTTTCAATGTCTATATTGCCCTCTTGTTATAGGACTTTAGGGCAATTTTGCTGAATAATTTCTTTTAGTACTGAGTCCAGGTTTCTATTAATTTCTGGTTTTTCTGGAAGACCAATTATTCTCAAATTGTCTCTTCTAGACCGGTTTTCTTGGTCTGTCACTCTCTCATTGAGATATTTCATGTTTCCTTCTATTTTTTCAGTCTTTTGGCTTTGTTTTATTTGTTCTTGTTGTCTTGAGAGATCATTAGTTTCTACTTGCTCAATTCTAGCCTTTAGGGATTGATTTTTGGCTATAATCTTTCGGTTTTCGGCCATAATCTTCTGGTTTTCGGCCATAATCTTCTGGTATTCCTTTTCCATCTGGTCATTTCTGGTGTTCAATTTGCTTATCAGTTCATTTGGTTTCTGAGCCTCACTTTCCAGTTGCAAGATTCTACCTTTTAAACTGTTATTTTCTTGCCAGATCTCTTCCATTTTCCTCAAAATCTCAGTTTTGAACTCTTCCATAGCTTGTGAGGAGTTTTCCTTATTTGAGGAGGGTCCAGATGCTTGTTTGTTCTCCTCCTCTGTTTGCTCGGTTGTCTGGATTTTCTCTGTGTAAAAGCTGTCGAGTGTTAAAGACTTCTTTTTCTTGTTATTATTCATTCTCTTCTGAACTTCCTGTGACTGAGTAGCCATCATTAGCCCAGCAGCTTCTCAGATTTATCCTCGCGCTCAGTGTCTGTCAGCGATCTATTGGCTCCTGAGGTCTGAGTTCTGGTTTTTTCCAAGGTCAAGCCCCCTGGTGGGCCCCCTTGCTTGATCCTCTGCTAGAGGTTTCTTTACAAGTCTCAGGGCGCTGCTTCCACAGTCGTATACCCATCCACACTGGTTCCCCACTTAGGCTTTAGTTCCTGGCTGTGTCTGCCTCCACCCATGCCTCCGCAGTGCCTGCGCTCTGCACCCAGCGTCCTGCTCCCACGCTCAGATTTCGCGTGCGTTTTTTGGCTTAATGGGGTCCTAAGTCTTGCTGCTCTCAGGAATAGGTCCCGGAGCTGCCAATGACTCGATGGATGCCCCAAACTTGCTCTATTTCTTTTTACCTGGGTTCGGAGCTATAGATGAGTGTGGAGGGGGTGGGGGTGGTGTGGTTGCTCAGCCTGCGATTTCGTGAGGGCTGTTTCACCCCTTTATAGCATGGAAATGCCTCGATTCCACGTACCTTCCATGCTGTGCCCTGTTGTGGGGGTTCCTCTGTTCGTCTAGACTTGTTTTTATGTCCCCTTGAGGAGTTTTGTGTGTTTCGGTCAGGAGAGGTTAAGAGCTGCTTCATACTCTGCCGCCATCTTAACCTGGGAAAACTATATAGTCAGTTTTGATGGGTAGGTGATCGTTGTTTGTATACTCAATTCTCTTGCCTTTCTGAATATCATATTCCAAGCCTTGGGGTCTTTTATAAATCCTGTATGATAATGATTGGTGTTCCTTGATCTCTGAATTTTTTGTTTCTGGTTTCTTGTAATATTTTTCTTTAACTTGGAAACTCTTGAATTTGGCTATTATATTCCTGGGGGTTGTCTTTTGAGGGTTTATTGTAGAGTGTGATCTATGTATCCTTTCAATGTCTATTTTGCCCCTTTGTTGAAGAACATCAGGGCAGTTTTCTTCAATAATTTCTTGTAGTATGGTGTCCGAATTTCTATTAATTTCTGATTTTTCAGGAAGACCAATGATTCTCATATTGTCTCTTCTAGACATTTTTTCTCAATTTGTCATCCTCTCAGTGAGATATTTCATGTTTCCTTCTATTTTGTCAGTCTTTTGACCTTGTTTTATTAGTTCTTGCTCTCTTCTGAGGTCATTGGCTTCTACCTGCCCAGTTCTGGTCTTTAGAGACTGGTTTTCTGCTCTAATGTTTTGATTTTTCTTTTTGGTTTGGTCTATCCTGTTTTCCAGCTGTTTAATTTTGGTCTCCAATTTGCTCATCAATTCTTTTGATTTGGAGGCATCTTTCTCCAATTGGGAGTTTCTGTCTTTTAAACTGTTAATTTCCTTTTGAACTATTTCCCACTTTTCTTGTTAAATCTCTTCCAATTTTCTCATGATCTCAGATTTGAACTCTTCTAGGTGTTGGAACCAATTTTATTTTTGGGGGGAATGTTTGGATGTGATTACTTCTTTGTCCTCCTCTGCTGTCTGCACTGTTGTCTGGAATTTTTCTCTGAAAAAGTTATTGAGTTTTAAAGCTTTTTTCTTGGTCTTTCTCTTTGGTAGTTTTTGGGCATTGCTTGCCATTATTATTATGCTGTTTTTCTTTCTCAGTCACAAGTCTGGGTGAGGTGGGCAGGCTCTCTGTCTAGCGAGCTGTGAAGCAATTTTTGCATGAATCAAATGGCAGTGCTGCCCCTCTCAGCTTTATCCTCATGCCCATGGTCTGTGCTCTTTAGGCTCCTGAGGTCTCAAGTCTAGCTGTTCTCAGTGTCAAGCCTCCTGGTGGTCCCTTTGCTTGCTCCTCTGTCTGAGTCTCCTTTAAGAGTCTCAGTGCACTGATTCCACAGTCAGGCATCCCTGCACACTACGTCCTCCCCCAAGGTCATTGCTCAGGGTCCACACTCAAGGTCTGTGTTCAAAGTCCTTGTTCTTTATCCTCTTTGGGTCTTAAGACTTGCTGCTCTCATGAACCAACCCTTAGTGGTCCCAGGTAGCTGCCAAGAACTTAATAAATGCCTCACATTTGCTCTAACTCTTGTGCATTGGCTATGGTACTGTAGGTGGTGTGTGTGTGGGAGGTTGATCAGCTCACATTTTAGTTAGAGCTTTTTCACCCACTTATAGCATGGAAATGCCCAAATCCCACATACTTTCAATGCTGCACCCTATTGCAGGGTCCCTTTGTTCATCTGGATTTGGTTTTTGTGTCCTTTTGAGATAAGCACCCTGCTTCTATTCTGTAGCCATCTTAACCTGTAAGTCCTGGAAATCCAAGTGGCATTAGATTTTAAAACATTTTCTTCACATCCTAAAGCAATACAACCAAAATTAAAAAACAATTTGCTGTTTGTGGGGAAATCCTTTAGCAAATCTCTTTGACAAATACTTCATTTCTCATATACAGGGAGAACTGATAAATATGAAAAATGATAAATGCTGGTATAAATATATAAATTAGTATTTTAATTAAAGCCATGTTTATAGATAAAGTTATCAGACCACGCGCTTGTAAGCATTCAAAACTGCTGCCTCCATTACTGTCTCCAGTCAGGTAGCCAAGAGCCTACTCGCAAAAGAGACCACTCCCTCCTAACCCAGGAGATTATATCCCTTCTCTGCGTCGATGTAGGCCTCCCCAAGCCCAAAGACCTGGAAACGGAAACCAGTTGGACCATGTTGGATCATGGGAAATGTAGTTTTGATACATTTCCCCTGTCCATAGAAATATATACACTTTTAGATGGCATTTTCCCAAATTTCACTTTTACAATTCCCTGTGAGGTCGGGCAAAAAAAAAGGTTAGTCCTTTTTTCTTTGCTGGACCTGTAAAAATAACAACTTCTAAATTTTTCAGGAATTTGGGGATAAAAGAAATAGACGAACAAATGGTTAAAATTAGCCGCATTGACAAAAACCAATTTGGGGCAAATGGTTAAAATTAGCCGCATTGACAAAAACCGATTTGGGGCTGTCCCCCACTGGCATAACAATGTACAATTAAAACAATACATACAACTCAATTTCAACTCCCCATAGTTCAATCAACTGCACCCCAAAGTTTAAAGTTTGGTCTTCATGGTACAGTGAAGGCTTTTCAGACATCTTCATGGTGTCTTCACCAAAAAAGTTCGTCGTCTGGAGTTTGGGGAGATGGCAAGATCCTCATCCTGAAATTATTCTCAAAAGAATTTAAACTTTACATTATAGATTACAAAACATACATTTTCTTCTAAGATTTTATACAATTTAATTCCCCGTGAAATTACTCCTAAAAGAGTTAAATATGCATATATTTTTACATTATCGAATTTTAAAAAACTTAACAGATATCCCCGTGAGGTAAAACTTAAACACACCTTTTTTTCTAAAAAAGGGTACCTCAGGTCAGCTAAGGATGGCAAAATACAAAGAATAAAATTCAAGAAAAAAGAAGAAAAAATTAACTTGTGAATGAAATGTAAAATCTGGGGAAAATAAACTTAGACCTTTGAATGAAGGTCTAATTAAAGTGAATTCAGAAGTGTGCAATTACCCATCCAGGGCCAGGACTTAAGGAAAATGTGTCTCTCTGATCTGACTTATCATCAGCTTTTTAGGGAACTGAGCCAAATAAAATAACCAATCTTAGGTGCTTTCTAGGAATCTAAGTCTAGGGGACCCACGTCCTCTAAAGTTTTAGAAAAGACTGGGACTCCAGGACTCAAACCCCGATTTCCAAGCCCTAAAGTATTGGCATAGAACTGCTGTAATTTTGCAGATTTAGTCAGTCAAGTCTCTGACCATGTGCTTTCTTTAGCACTATTAACAGCTTTTATATTCCCTTCTGGAATCAGAGAGGCATTTAAATCACAGTCCTATAGGCTCAGGTATTTGCTGTAGAAACAGAAAAAGGATAAATAATGATTATATATGTACTTCCAGTACAAGGTGAGAAAAGGGGAAAATCAATTTCTCATTAGAAAATATTTTAAAAATCAAATATA
>NW_025345908.1:0-1752 GCF_016433145.1 Gracilinanus agilis | reverse complement strand
CCTTCCCCGGCCCGACCGGCCTGGCCATGGCGGCTATCCGCAAAAAGCTTGTGGTGGTGGGCGACGGCGCGTGCGGTAAGACGTGCCTGCTGATCGTGTTCAGCAAAGACGAGTTCCCCGAGGTGTACGTGCCCACCGTGTTCGAGAACTACGTGGCCGACATCGAGGTGGACGGCAAGCAGGTGGAGCTGGCGCTCTGGGACACGGCCGGCCAGGAGGACTACGACCGGCTGCGGCCGCTCTCCTACCCCGACACGGACGTAATCCTCATGTGCTTCTCGGTGGATAGCCCGGACTCGCTGGAGAACATCCCCGAGAAGTGGGTGCCCGAGGTCAAGCACTTCTGCCCCAACGTGCCCATCATCCTGGTGGCCAACAAGAAGGACCTGCGCAACGACGAGCACGTGCGCAACGAGCTGGCGCGCATGAAGCAGGAGCCCGTGCGCACCGAGGACGGCCGCGCCATGGCCGTGCGCATCCAGGCCTACGACTACCTCGAGTGCTCGGCCAAGACCAAGGAGGGCGTGCGCGAGGTCTTCGAGACGGCCACCCGCGCCGCGCTCCAGAAGCGTTACGGCTCGCAGACGGGCTGCGCCAACTGCTGCAAGGTGCTCTAAGCCCCCCTGCCCCCGCCCCCGTCAGCCCGCGGACCTACGGACTCACGGACCGCCTCGCGGAGATGGAGGGGGGAGTACGCGGGTGCCCCCTCGGGGGCCTGGGCCCAGGCCGGCCACTCTCCAGCAGAGCCCGCCCCGCCCCCGGCCCTGCTGCCGAGCTCGACTCCCTCCCCCCAATCTCCTTTCTTTCCAGTCCCCCTCCCGCCTCGGTGCGGGCCTGGCTGCTCCCCGGGGGCGGGGGCGGGGGCGGGGGCGGGCGGCTGTGCTCCTTGGCAGCCGGGACTGTGAAAGGCCTGCAGACCTTGTGGGAGGGGGCGGCGACACTGACTTAGCCCCCGCCAAGGTTGGGGCCCGGCCTGGCTTAACCCGCCGATCCAAACCCTTGTGGGGGGTGGGGTATGCGTGTGACCCAAGTGGACTTGGTGCCTGACCGGACACCCGCCCCGTTGGCTTCCTGGATGGAGAAGGGGGGCTTCTTTCCGAGAGACAGCTGCTGAGCCATCCTTTCACAAAGGCCTCCTTTCTCCCCGCGCTAGCCGGGGCCGGGCCCCTCCCGCCCTGGGTGTCGGCTCCTCAGCCAGAAGACGCCGCACCGCGCACTGATTTCTGGGGGGGAGCGGGGGAGGGGGCACGCGGCCAGTCGGGGTCTCTGCTAATGAAACCATTTCCCCGGGCGGTGGCCTGGGAGACTGGGCCGGGGCCTCGCTGCCGCCCCTTTTTTGTCGTCGTTGCCGCCCCTCCCCCCGCGGTACTGACTGGGTTTCTAGTTCCTTTTTTAAATAAACTGACCGTTCGTCGCCGGTGATGACCACTTCCCTCAGTCAAGTTTACATGCCGTGCCCGGAAGCTTGTGCACAAAGGGGTTTGTCCGACATTAAACCATTTCTGCCATTTCCCGAGCCCTGTCTGTCTGCTGTCTGCGGCTTCGCGGCGCGGGGCGGGCCAGGGTCCCTGGGGCTGGGGGAGGCGGCGGCCCCGAGAGCCCAAGATGTGGGGAATACAAAGAAAAGGAAAGCGGGCCCCTTTAAGCGGCTCCAGGGACGAAGGAGAGCGGAGGAAATGGGCCGGGAGACAGGAAAGGCTTCTGGGAGGTCAGGGTTTATCGAGACTGGACGGAGGCCCGGGAAAACCCGGG
>NW_025345907.1:0-1233 GCF_016433145.1 Gracilinanus agilis | reverse complement strand
GCTCTCTATATTTATGCATGTCTACATACATATACAGATTCATATGTCTGTATATAAATCTCTTGTTCATCTACACCTATGATTTCAGTGGTGTAGATACTCCAAAGGAGAAAAACCCTCTGCCAAAGTAGTTAAGTAACTGTTATGCAGTTTATAGTCTTAATTGCCTGCCAGATTGATAGAGGAAGTGATTTCCTCAGTTATACAGCCAACATATTTTTGAGGCAAGACTGGCACCCAGAGATTCCTGACTCCAAGGCTCTCTCTCAGCTTCTGTTTACACACATATTAATAATTTTACATAGACATATCAGTATATCATCTTCTCTTTATGTATCTCATCTCTCCATCTCATTGTCTAGGTATCTTTCTCCACATAGATTTATATATCTATTCATATATAGAATCTCCTACCTTAGACACTTATTAAAACTTATCACTGGATCTCTCATTTCAGTTTTTTTTAAATTTTGTTTATAAAATGATATTTCATATCTATGCCTCCTTGAACCCCTTCCACCACCTATTAAAAAGACAAGAAATATGATACCCTTATATGTAGTCATGTAAAAATATATTTCCACATGAGTATGTTTTTTGAGAGGAACAAGAAAATAAAAAGGGAAGAAAAAATACATTTCATTCTGCACTCTGAGACCCATCAGTTCTCAGTCTGCTAACCAACAGCATTTTAAATGCATCCTTTGGAATTGTCATGGATCAGTTCAGTTGCTAAGTCTTTAACAGTTGATCATGATTACAATATTGCTATTTCTGTGTAGATTTTTTTTCCTGGTTCTGCTCACTTCATTTTGTATCAGTTCAAATGATTCTTCCCAGGTCTTTCTGAAACCACCCCCTTCATCATTTTTACAGCACAATAATATTCCATCATGTTCATATACCATAACTTGTTCAACCATTCTTCAGTTGATTGGCATCCCTTCAGTTTCCAATTCTTTGCTACCACTAAAAGAACTGATGTGCATTAAAGGATATGTTAAAGGATATATAGAGTTTATAATGTTTGTCATTTTTCTTTTCTATCATCTTAACCAAACTGATGAGTATGAAGTACCTAGACTTATTCATTTCTCTAATTATTAGTGATTTGAAGCATTTTATCCCATGACTTTTAATACATTTGCTTTCTTCCTCTGAAAATTGCATATTGACATCCTTCGAGCATTTATCAAATATTGAATGGCTCCTATTTTTTATAAATTTGCCTTA
>NW_025345906.1:0-8185 GCF_016433145.1 Gracilinanus agilis | reverse complement strand
TCATTCAGGTCTCAATAAGCAAAGAAGGGAAGCTCACCTGGGAGGAGGGACGTCTGACTCTGCCATCATCCCTTTCCATAGGAAGGAAAGTTGCCAATCTTTGTTGCCTTGGGTGACCATAACTCCTCTTCTGCCTCAGTCAGGCGTTTGTTTCTGAAAGTCCCTTTGTGGAACATCTTTTGGCTTTTGCCTCCATAATGGGTAATTGATATGGGTGACAAGGTTTTATGAAATGTTTTGGGGAACAAGAATTTGCTTGTAAGTGTGGAAGTGTGTTCTCTCTGTGTGTGGCTGGGACAGTGAGTGTGTGTGGTTTATGTGTGAGCATCTCATGCTGCATTGCAACATTTGTTGGATCCATGGTAACAGGTTGGAAGATGTCAGCTTGGAATGGAGCCACCTTTTGCTCTGTGCTTTCTTTTAGATTTCTGTTAACTAGAGACTCTGCAGGAATTAGTGTGGGCCTATTAATGAAGTGCCTGTATCCTTGCTGGGGAGGATGCTCTCTTATATTCCTGGTCCCAATTTTACAAATAACTGCACTGGACCCCTGCTTCATGCCTCATCTTCTTTGTCTTCAGGCTGTTGGCAACAGAGAGACAATGTGAATGAAAGAATGTCCATAATGTTGATCTCTGCAGGCTGCAGTAGAAGCTTTCTCCCCCTGGTTGGCAGAACTCCCCAGATCAGCCCTGGGTGGGAAAATGAAGGGATTCACGAGCCCTAGACAAGTGATTGTGATTCAGCAGGCTGCCTTCCCCATACTGATTTCCCTTAGCACCCTTCTGCAGCCCAAGCAGATACCTTTAATCAGCTTTCAATTCCCACCTTTGTTCAGTCCATGATCTCCACTTTCCATGTGATTATTGACAGCCCAAAAGCTACTCAGCCCAGGTTTACCAAGTCTTTCTTGATCCCTGTCTCTCTATGGTACCCATCTTTGCCCATTTCTACCCCATTCTTAATGTCCAAGAACTCCTTCAGCAGCTGAGACTCCAGAGGAAGAATTCTCTGAGATTAGAAAGATGGACCATTGCCTAGGCTTCTCCCTCTAAATACCAGGATAATGTTTAAGGAGGGTACAGAAAGTATGAGGAGGATGGGCAATTCTCTGTTTTCCTAAATGAAAGAAATTCTGGGAAGGGCAGTTCTACCACGGGCTGATTCAAAACAACCCCTCACTTGATCTCTTCTCCATGACTGAAGACTCCCAGAAGTCCTGGCTCTATGGGGAATTTCTCCACCTGTTTCTGAGGGAACCTGAGTCCATGAAGCTTGGCTCTGGAAGAGGTAGCTGCCATGATGTGAGTCAGCTAGTTTGGCAGATAAGAGAGTCCTGGACTCAGGACCTGCTTTTGCCTCTTCTCTTCCTGGCTGTGTAGACCAGGCTGTGTAGACCTAGACCAACCCTCCCTCCTCTCTTGACTTCACTTAGCCCTTTCTGTCAAATGAGTAGGTTGGACCAGATGACTTCTCAGATCTCTTCCAGCCTCCAGGCCACCGAGACCTTCAAGCCCCTTCAGACTCCTCTCCTACATCCCTTCCCAGCTCCCTTCACCCTGTCATTCAGCCTCCTCTATTGATGACAAAAACACTGCCACAAGTCTAATGGATTTTGGTGGACCAGCCCCCATCCAGCTACTTCAGCCCATGTTCTATGTCTAAAGCTTGGAGTAAAGTCCTCAGTACTCTGTGGACCTTTCTCCTGAGCCCCAGGTGCCCCCCATCCTACAGGGACTGTCTCACCTCAGAATGGAAAGCCATGGTTTTGGAGGGAGCAGCAGGGATCATTTCTTCGTCTTGGGAGTTGATTCAGTAGTCTGTGGCTTGTATTTCCTGATCACCTTTCTGCTAACTGATTCTCAAGGTGGCCTTTGAGTAACATTTTGGACCTCTCTCTCCCCTGACATCCTTTCATAGTCCTAACAGGACAAGCAGACAGGAGGAGATGAGTCTAGTCTCTGCAGACTCTCCCCTTCTTACCCCCTTCCAGCAGAGACCTAGTGGGCAGTGATGTTAGTGCTCACTTTGATGAGGCAGTGCTCCTTCTTGCAACAACCCTGCCCCAATCTCCATGATCTCCCAATGGGCATTGCAGTCACCCTCTGACAGCTGTGAGTGCCTTTCTCATTCGAACCCTCTCAGACCTTATTTTCTTTCCGCCATTCACCCTCCCCACTTCCTATTCCCCTCTTCAGCATCAGTGCTACAAGGGGCACCTAGGGGGTGGTCTCCTTCGGGAGGGTGAGGGGAGATGGAGATTCCTTACTCCCTCCAGGGAGCCTGGCAAGGAAGTGATGACTTCAGGGACTGTAATGAATGGCCAGAGCCCCAGGACTGTTTCTGTTCCCACACCTCTGCCGTCTTGTAACCCTAACCCCACAGTCAGCATATTATGATGTAATGGGGTCATTGTGTCTTCAGATTATTCTCATCAGGGGGATCTCTGCAGCTCCCCCTTCCCTTCCTGCTTGAGAGGCCTCAGTGTTTGGCCATATAATCCAGAAAGATCGGACACATTCATTTTTTTTTTTTGCCTTTTTTAAAAAAACCCATAACTTCTGCATATTGGTTCCTAGGTGGAAGAGTGGTAAGGGTGGGCAGTGGGGGTCAAGTGACTTGCCCAGGGTCACACAGCTGGGAAGTGTTAGAGGCCGGATTTGAACCTAGGACCTTCCATCTCTAGACCTGGCTCTCAATCCACTGAGCTACCCAGCTGCCCCCCACATTCCTTTTTATATATTAATTTATTCTCTACATTCCCATGATTTTGGAGTCTCACATATAGTATAAAAGAACATTTGTGTGTATGAAAATACAGAGAATGTATGACATCTCCTGTGTATGAGGAAAGAGAATATTTCTTGTGTCTAGGTCCTCATGCTGCCCCCTCCTTATTCCTCTCCAACATTACTTATACTGGTTCTATCAATTTATTTCCATGATTTACAATTCTTCTGTCCTCAGAAACCTCAGTAATTGTCCCTTTCCCTCCTATTCCATCTGTAGGCACTCACAGATTCTCTCTCTATTCCTATATATCTCCTATATACTCTCTTCATAGATAGATAGATAGGTCGATAGATGGATCAATAGATAGAGCTTTATCTTCCTCTCTCTGATTGATATATGGGCTCTCCTCTCTCCTCTCTGTATACCTGAAAGGATTCTGCTTCCTCTCTTCCTGGGATGGGCTTTGGAAGACTGCCATCGATGTCCATAGACAGTGTGTCATTCCTCACATATGGGAGTAAAGAGAGAATATATGGATCACAGGAAGAAAAAGCTAGATGGAATGAGCTCTCACCAATGCAGGACTCAAATAAATACAAGTTAACTGAACAATCATATATGTGAACAAGGAGGATGGCTTTTTCCAAGGGATAATACAGTAAATCTCCACACCCCAAATACAGGAATTTTCATAACAGTGGGCAGCATAGATCACACAGGGAGTCATTAATGACAGGTCAGGGCTTAATTCTGAACACCAAGGGGGTATAGAGAAGAACTCATAATATGAATTCATAGAGAGAACACAGGAATACCTCAATATATGGGGGAAGAGAGAATGACTGAGGGCTCCTCCATGTCTAAATAACCAGGAAAGACAGGGATCCTACTCTTTGAGATGATATATCAGAGCTTTCCACCAGCCTCTTCCTTGGGATTTTCCAGAGAAATCAATATGCTCAAACTCCCTTCCCATTTAGCTTCCTTGTCTCTTCTAATTCAGGCAGACATTTCCAAAGGCCCTTTTGACACTCCCCTTTAGTCTTCTCTCTATGATTCCTGAAGAATACCAATGAAAATTCCTTTTGAAATGATTGAATTTTAGGGGCACAGTAGTGTGTGTATATCTAGTGTGAATATTTGTGTGTGTGTCTCCTACCTTCTCTCCCATCCCTAGTGTTGGATGGATCCTTGTTCAGGCTGTAGTGGGAATTCATTTAGACCTCACATCCATTTTTTGTGTTTTGTTTTCCCTTAAGATTTATATTCACTACAGTAATTGCTGGCATAAATTTTGGGCTTGTTGATAAAATGTATATAGTTCTTCTGGGAAAGTTGCCCTTATATATTCCTGGTCCCATTTGTACTTACAAATTAGACTGGGCTACTGCTTCTGGCCTCATCTTTCTCTCTTCAATCTTTCTGCAATCAGGGAGACAATGTTAGTGAGAGATGTCCTTGAGCTGATCTCTTCAAGATGGGGCAAATCCCCTCTTCCTCGCTGGGAGAGCCTCATGGATCTGCTCAATGAGGGAATGGAAATACTACATGAGCTGTGATCTAGGGGCTGTTAATTCAGGCTTCCTTCCCTACACTGCTTTCCCCTAGGACCTTTCTGCAGCCAAAGCAGGTTCCTTTAATTCCTTACAATTCCCACCTTTATTCAGTCCACCATGATCTCTACTTTCCATGGGATTATTGAAAGCCCAAAAGCCACACAGCCCATGTCTATCAAGAATTTCTTGATCCCTGCCACTCCATGGTACCCATCTTTGCCCATCTCTACCCCATTCTAAATGTTCAAGAACTCCTTCAGCATCTGAGACTCCAGAGGAGGAATTCTCTGAGATCAGAAAGATGGACCATTGCCATAGGCTTCTACCTCTAAACACCAGGATAATGTTCAAGGAGAGTTCAGAATGAATGAGGAGGATAGGCAATTCCCTGTTTTCCTAAATGGAAGAAATTCATGGAAAGCCACTTCCACTGGTAAGTGTTAAACCCAGGCTGATCCAAAGCCCCTTAGGAGCTTGTCTGGTCCCTCATTTGATTTCTTCTGCATCAATGAAGACTCCAAAAAGTCTTGGCTCTATGGGGAATTTCTCCATCTGCTTTTGGAGGTGCCTTCCCAGGGAACTTGAGTTCATGAAAATTGCCTCTCAGAAGATGTAGATACCAAGATGTAAACCAGCTAGGATGGCAGGCAAGAGTCCTAGACTCAGGACCTGCTTTTGCCCCTTCCTGGTTGTGTCACCCTGGCCAAACACTTTCCCTCTTCTTGAATTCACTTACCCTTTCTTTCAAATGAGGAGGCTGGACCAGATGACCTCTGAGATCTCCTTCAGTCTCCAGGCCACCCAAACCTACAAGGCCTTCCAGACTCCTTTCCTACATTCCCTTCCCAGCTCTCTTAACCCAGTCAAACAGCCTCCTCCCTCTATGACAAAAAACGGCCATTCTAATACTTTTTGGTGGGCCAGCCCTCATCCAGCTAGTTCAGCCCATGATCTATGCCTAAAGCCTTGATCAATTGGCCCATGGGTCTCTCTGGACCATCCTCTCCTGAGGCACTGGTACCTCCCTCTCCTAAAGGGAAGGTCTCACCTCAGAATGGAAAGCCATGGTTTTGAAGGTACCAGCAGGGATCATTTTGTTCCCTTCGGAGTGGATTCAGCAGTCTATGGCTTGTATTTCCTGATCATTTTTCTGCCAACTGATCCTCAGGATGTTCTTAAGCAAGTCCTGGTTTCTCTGGACTCTCAGAAAGCCATTCCCAGGCCTAAGGGGACAAGCAGACAAGTAGAGATGAGTCCAGGGTAGACAGGCCCTGCCCCACCTCTGAGACCTGGTGGTCAGTGATGTTAGCCCCCACCTTGGTCAGGTAGTGGTCCTTTTCCCATCAAACCTGCCCCCATCTCCATGGTCTTGCACTGGGCATCCACTCACATTTCTGCCAGTAGTCAGAGCCCTTCACACCCCCCACAATCTTGGCCACCATTTAACCTCTCCCTTTCCCCTTCCCCAATTCCTTTTCCCTTCCCCTACCTTTGATGTTAAAAGAGGCCCCTAGTTGTCCAAGGGTGGGGGTGGCTCAGGAGGGAGATGGGAGATGGGGATACCTTACTCTGCTCTTCAGGGACCCTGGCAAGGAGGGATGAGGACGTTGATGGATTGTCTGAGTCCTTAGGCTATCTGTCCCAGGATCCTTCTGCCCTAGTACCCTACCTTTATAAGCCCTCCTAGTCAGCATATTATGATGTCATGGAGTCTTTGTGTCCTCACACTATTCACATCATGGGATTCTCTGTATTTTCCCTTTCCCTTCCTGCTTAGGTGACCTCAGTCATTGGCTGTATTACCCTATATACAGAACGATCGGGCCCACTTCATTTATATATCAACATATTCTCTTCATTCCTAAGTTTCTAGATTCTGATTGAGAGGATAATTTTGTGGATAGAGAATATTTTTCAGCTCTCAATTATGAGAATCGATATTAAACATACCTCATGACAAGTCCTGCCCTCCTTTCCTTCATTCCAGTGCAGGAGTTCTCAGATATTCTTTCTATCCCATTTATTGTCTTTATTCTTTCTATTGCCCCAATAACCTCATCCGTCATTCTCTCTGTTCCTATGGGTATGAATAGTGCCACATTCTCCCTCTAGTCTTATGTGTAAGTGTGTTGTCATCCATATTCCCTCTCCCTGAACATATGTGTAGAATTACCTTCTCTCTGTCTCTGTCTCTCTGTTTGTCTGTCTCTGTCTCTCAGTACATACAAGATTTCTCCTCTCATCTCTCTAAATGCTTAAAACTATTGTCCTGCTCCTCTGTCTGACATAGGATATATGAAGCCTCCCAGACTGTGTGCACAGAGCATGTCATTCCTCCTTGATGGGAAAACACAGAGACTCTGAAGAATCTAGATTGAATGAGTCCCCATTAATTCAGTTCTTATATAGGAGTACATGTGTCCTCATGCATGTGAACAGAGGGAATACTTGAATCATCAAACATATGACTCACAAGGGAGAATAACGTATGTCCAGACTCTGAACACATGGATTGTTCATGGCACATGGGCATATAGCGGTAGTATCTGCCGAGTCAGATAGATTTATCCATGTATAGACAGGAAATCGACATGCTCATATAAGAGCAAAGGAATAGAGAGATTTCATGAAAGGAATGTTTAAGGGGAACGTATCAATATCTGAATATGTGGATGGAGACCTAAAATGGTGGCCTCTTTCCAGTATAAATAACCAGAAAACTAAGGGATCCTCATCTGGGAGATGTGTTTGAAACTTCCACTATCTTTTTTCCATGAGATTTTCCATAAGAATGAATATTCTCAACTTGTTTTTCCTCTGGCTACCCTAAAAATCTTCCCTTCCCAAGTAAAACAGGTGTTTCTCAAGGTCCTTCTGGAACCCCTACTATTGCCTCCTCCCCATTAATACAAAAGAATATGGATGAAAAATTCTTTAGGAAATTATTGTATTTATGGGTACAGGAGTTTGTGTAGGAGTGTCTTTCTATGAGTCTCTGTATGTGGCCCATTTTTCATCCCATCCCTTGGGTGTCACTGGTTAACGGTTGGCAAAGATCAGACAGGGGTGGGGTGTTAAGTTGTGCCCACTCCTTTTTGTGTTGTGAATTCCCTTAGATTTCTACTAACAAAATTGTTTGCTGGAATAAATTTGGGCTTGGTAATTGTTTATTGCCCTCCTGGGAGAGTTGTTCTCTATACTTTTGAGTCCCAATGTTACACTGAATTGGGCTCCTGCTTCTGGCCTGATGTTCTTCATCTTCAGTCTTTTTGGAAACAGAGAGACAATGTCAGTGAGAGATTATCCATGAGGCTTATCTTTGCAGGATGGGGGAGAAGCTCTCTCCCTCTGGTTGGTAGAACCTCACAGACTAGTCTAAGGTGGGACGGGAAAGGGCACAATGAGCTGTGGTGAAGAGTTTGTTATTTGGAAGGCTTCCCATCCCACCCTGAATTCCACCCCACCCCCATTTTGCAGCCCAAGCAGGACCTTTTGTATAGCTTACAATATCCCACTTCTATTCTGTCCATCATCTCCACCTTCCTTCCTACCAATGAAAGCCTAACTATCAATCTGACCCCCTCCATACACTCCAAGGCTCTCCAATCCTTTGGCCAACTCTTGACCACCTCTGCCCCACTTGGAATGTGAAAGGTCCTCCTTCCCACACATAGGAATCCTCCTCCTAGAGAGAGAATTCTCAGAGGGCAGGAGAAGAGGACATTGCCTAGCCTGCTCCCTACAAGTCTCAGGAATATGTTCAAGGAGAGCCCAGATTGAGTCAGTTTTGAGTCATCCCACTTTCACAAGTTGAGGAAATACATTCAAGGAAGGCATGGGATTTTGCTCAGACTTCTCTTGTTGGGTGTCCATCTCATTTTGACCCAAAGGCCAGG
>NW_025345905.1:0-1439 GCF_016433145.1 Gracilinanus agilis | reverse complement strand
GACATGATGGAGTGATGTCTTTTGGGACTCTGGGATTCAAAATGGGCTGTTGAAAGCCGTTATATGTAAAAAGCTAATTGGAGAAATAGGGTCAAATTTAGGGCCTGTTATCTGGATTCCCTACGTGACCAATCCAGGCTGAGGCAGTCTTTGTGTTTGGTCCTGGTCACCTGAGCCCTGAAAAGCTCTGATACCAGCAGGTAGATTAATCCAAAAACAACTTGACCCCTCCAAGAGGCTATTAGGAGTCATTTAGAGAAACAGAGTCTGTAATAGATGTTTTATCTGGATCCCATTACAAAATCATCGGCAAGTAAAACTGCGTGTATGATTTTTCTGCACTGCATGTCAGATGCAGATAGAATGGACCATCTAAGGTAAAAATCTGAGGCTCCTCTTTTGACTCATTTTTAGATCCCCACATTCTCTCAATATTATTATTGGAAAGCTTTGAGTCCTCAACCAGACCAGCAGCTACTGAGTTAACAATTCCTCTCCTTGACAATTTCTCTCCTTGATAATTAAGAAGCCTGACACCTAAAAAATATATTACTTAGATAAAGACTGGAGCCGGACAATTTAGTCCAGACTATCTGACCAGGTGCAGATCTGTAAATCAAGGCAGAACGCAATTAGTAAACATCTCCATGAAATTTATTTCTGCTCCCAGAAGTAAACCCTACTAATTGGTGGTTGGAATTTGGCCCTTGTCCTTGCACCCATATCTCTACTTTTAGACTTTAATGGATTGTGTATGATTTGTAACCCCTTCAACAGATGTTACTCTTTCTTTGTGTTCTTTGTTTGAAACCAGTATAAAAATAAAGTCCAAATCCCATAGCATCGGATCAGCATGGGCTAACCTCTAGTTCGGCTGTTCTCAGTTTCTTTTTCCTGTCTTAGCAATCCGACGCCGCAAAACGCCACTCAGGACCCCTGACATATAGAGCTGGACCTCTATATGTATGGCGCCCAACGTGGGGGCTTTCTGAGCAGTGCGATTACCCTTTCCCCCCAAGCCAAAGCGCTTTCCAAACTCAGGCGGCTAGGAGTCTCATCCACCAGTTAGCTACTGGCTCACGGAGAGGAGAACGTGAGGGATTAGAGGTGAGTAACTTTGATCTTTTATCTTTTATCTTTAAAACTTAAGACAAATAGAACAGTATGGGGCACAGTGAATCTAAGGAAAGAAATCTCTTTGTGGATCTAATTAAATACACCCTCGAAAAGCGAGGAGTGTCAGTAACTAAAAGGCAACTTACTAAGTTCCTTGACTTCATTCAAATATGCAGCCCCTGGTTCCCAGAAGAAGGAACTATAAACTTAGATACATGGAAAAAG
Source organism: Gracilinanus agilis (assembly GCF_016433145.1). Lineage (NCBI taxonomy): Eukaryota > Metazoa > Chordata > Mammalia > Didelphimorphia > Didelphidae > Gracilinanus > Gracilinanus agilis. The sequence continues at coordinate 98 of NW_025345905.1, read as the reverse complement.
ATTGGCCATGATTTGCAAAATTATTACACTGAGCATGGACCAGAGAAGGTGCCAATAGAATCTTTTGCCTTATGGTCCCTATTTAAGGATGCATTAGA
>NW_025345904.1:0-2048 GCF_016433145.1 Gracilinanus agilis | reverse complement strand
TTCCAAGTGTTGAAAACTGAGTAAGTTGCAGTTCAAGTTTGAGATTGTTTTAATACGGCATTGAATAGCTCATGTTCAGATGGATAGGATGCCTGTGGCACAAGGTGTTATCCTGGCCATTAAAGACAAATTTGATTAACTTTTCTTAGTGAGTAGATCAAGTTTATTTGCTACATTAATATTTCCTTAAACTGAACTGTTGATTATCCCCCTTATTACACTGTACAAATCCGTTTTTCATTATTCAACTCAAAGTCATTTTATTAACTAATAATTTCAAATTATGGAGATGGTATCTCAGTCTTACAAAGGGTAGATAAAGTCTTACAAAGAAAGATAAAAACAAATTGAATACAGGATATGAATGCTGAAGACATTTGTTAACTAATTTCATGCCCCACTCCCAAACCCCTAAACAACTGATAGAAAATTCCAAGGCTTGTGTTTATAGTCAGGATTTTGAAAAAAATGCAAGAAATTGATAATGGAGACAAAGCTAAGATATTTTCTCATTTTTTCCTTCATCTCCATCCTATTACATATACATTTTAGAGCAAGTGGCCAAATTTTGCCAAGTTTCGTTTTATCAGGAAGAGGAACCTTCATGCCACGCAAAATGCCATCATACTCTGGCATCTGAGTAGACTAATACCCTACCATTGTGTTTAAACTGTGTACGCCGATGATGGGCAAACTTTTTAAAGAGGGGGTCAAAGAAAAGGAAATGCTCCTCTGTCAGTCTGTTTCTAAGGCAACTCTTTTGAAATTTCATTATATTGTATCCTACTCATTGTATTCGTCACATCAGGAATAATGTCATGCAGCCTGATAGAACATTTCAGGGGACCACATCTGGCCTGCGGGCCATAGTTGGCCCATCCCTGGTGTACACTAAATTAAGCTGTTCCCATAAATAACAGTTAATATTGCATGTTAATTATATATGTATATATTTTTAATTTTCCTTTAATTTTGATAATACAATAATGTCTATTAACAACTAGCCCTAAAGTTCTAATCTAATCAGCTGTCTTCCAGTATTTAATGGTACAACTTAAGTGATTATGAGTGGCAGAAAAGTGGAATGGGTTATCGTTTATTGTCCATTTAATTTGGTTTTGCATGTTTTAGGGACAGAGTATACTAAGCACAGCCCTAAATTATTGTATTTCTATTGAAAAATGGGAAATAGAAATACTGTATATTTTTCCTTTACCAAACGTCAGTTTTAAAATAAATTTTTCATCTCCTAAAATTAAAAATAAAATTAGGCCGTCCCCTTACCTTGACATTCCAGCTCCTGCTCCTGAATACATCTTCTGAGGACATATCCAGGCCATTGATGAACCATCCTCTTCATTTATGCCTCAATTCAGTTAAACTAGCATTTACTAGGCACCCACTAGGTGCCAAGTCCTGTGCAAGGTGTGAGGCTACAAAGACAAAGCCCTCAAGGAGCTTAGATCCCTTTCAGATCTTCCTATGGGGCTCTCCTGGCTGTCATCTGTGGGAGAGGACTTCTGGACTTCCATGATTCCTTCTCCCCTTCTTAACATTCCCTCCTTCCTCAAACGACTTACTTGTGTTTGCTTATTTGCATAAATGTTGTATTGTCCCAATAGAATAGAAATAACTTGGGAAAGGAAAAGACTCACTTCTAGCTTTGGCTCCTCAGTGCCTAGCATGGCATCTTGCACGTAACGGGTGCTTCAATAATTGCTGAACGGAATGTCTCCTGTTGTTCATACTTAACCAACTCTAGGCTTGCTGTCCGGTCCCTAGTCCAGAGACAGAATATAAATGAATAAATGACAGAAGACAAACCTAACACCAATCAACATAATTCTTATCAAAAGACAGGCCGGACTTGGCAGTTTTTCTCAAGTGATAAAATGTCGTCAGGAACTAAGAACCTAATAAACATTAATGGCTTTTAAAGAGCATTTATCAGAAACACGCCATTCTTAATTCTGCCTGGCATTATGAGCAGAAAACCAAAGATACAGAAACACAGAGTTAGAAGGAACTTCACAGGTTATCTAGTATGG
>NW_025345903.1:0-1251 GCF_016433145.1 Gracilinanus agilis | reverse complement strand
ACATCACTCTTCATGTTAAAAATCATATACCCATAGTGAACTTATCTGGGTAGAAGGTGTCAGAAATTAATCTAAACCTAATTTTTGCCATGCTGCTTTCTAATTTTCCCAGCAAGTTTTGTCCAATATTGAGTTTTTATCTCAAAAGCTGTAATTCTTGGGTTTATCAAACACTAGATTGCTGAGGTCATTTTCCCCAATGTATTCCATTGACCCACCCTTCTATCTCTTAGATAATGCTGTATTATTTTGATGATCAGTTTTATAGTACAGTTAAAGATCTGGTACTGCTAGGCCAGCATCCTTCATGTGGTTTTTCTTTGGTCCTTTTGATATTCTTTAAGATCAATTTTGTTATTATTTTTTTCCAGTTCTATTAAATGTATTTTCTCTTTTGTTTGGTATAGCACTGAATCAGTAAAATAATTTAGATAGTATTGTCATTTTTATTATATTAGCTCATCCTACCCAAGAGCAATTAATCAATTAATTAATTTCAGCTATTTAGATTTAGTTCCATTAGTGTGAAAAGTATTTTGAACAAATGAAATCATAGTAACCAAGTTTAGAAGAGAAACCAACATTTTTACAACAGACTTCTCTGATCTCATTTTTCAGTCGTGAAGATTTAGGTCAATCTTGTCTTAGAATGCAAGTGTTATATTCAAATCCTGAGAGAGGTTGGTCTCACCTTGATTGACAAGGGAGGTAGTTGGAGAGCATAGAATGTTCCCAGATGCTGTGAGCCAGGGGCAAAAGTTAGCCTGGGAGTATAAATACCCCTAATGGCTATCTGGGGGGATGGTTCTCTCTCTCTCTCTCTGTCATTTGGACTTTGGTCCCTAGATCTTTAGGTCTCTAAATCTTCCTAGCTCTTTAGGTCTCTGGGTGCCTGGATGGTAAAGGGAGGAAGGGAGTTCTGAGGAAGAGGATGGTAGAATTTGAATCCTTCCTGAAGGCTGTAAAGGCTAGATCATCATCAAATACTGATAATAAGAAGGTGAGAGGAATTTACCAACACAGCTTCAGCAAGGGCAGTCACTTCTCTGGTTTAGCTGTGGCCAAGCTGAACCAGAGGGGTTGTGAAGAACAATAGCTCCAGCTTTACCAGATCAATAGCCTCAAGTCCTAAGTGATTATAGATTATAGATATTAGATTGAAAGGGTCTCCAATCCCCAATCCGTATCCTGATTATCCTTTCCGCAATTAAGATCATAGATAAAGCATTTAATAAGTAACTTCCTGAGTGG
>NW_025345902.1:0-4170 GCF_016433145.1 Gracilinanus agilis | reverse complement strand
ATTGATGCCTGCTTAGATAGAATTAAAAAAAAAAAAAAAAAAAAAAACAACCCTTACTTTTCCTCTTAGAATCAAGACTAAGCATTGGTTCCAAGGCAGAAGAGCTGTAAGGGCTAAGCAATTGGAGTTAAATGACTTGCCCTGGGTCACACAGCTAGAAAGTGTTGTTAACTTAGAAAAAACGCAGAACTATTAAATAGTCATAAAACCACTCTTTAATCAAGGGAAAGGGGGATGAGGGCTACTTGGCCTCTTATGCAGAGCTGCGCCTTGTGCAGAGTCTAAAGGAACACTGCTTCGCTCTGCTCCCTGATCCCCCTGGGAGTGACACCACACTAGATGACCACTCCTAGGGACAAAGGAAATTGGGGGACTTATATACCCTTTGGGAAGATCCAGGGGCTGGGAGAGATGATTGACATTATACTGACAGGATACAATCAAGCTAGAGAAAGGGATCATAGCTAGAGGCTAGGGTGTAGGGGAAAGGGGCTGCTTACACAATGGATACTAAAGGATGGTCCCTGCCCAGGTGTGTCTTCCTGGGCAGGATCTCTGATACAATGGGGAAACTACCTAAGACAAAAAGGGTATTTAGCATTTACCCTGGGGTCCATTATTCAGTCTGCAACTGCTAGCCTGAGATTCCCTTCAGGGTGATTCCCAGGAGAACAAGGAACTAGCACAATCTTTGGGGGTCTCCAAACTACAAACTATTTCTAAATTTGGGGTTCCTCATACCTCACTAAGCTACAAGTTTGGGAACTCTAGATTCTAAGTCGACAGGTTCAAATGAGATACCATTTGTAATGCACTTAGCATAGAGCTGGGCACATGCTAAGTATTTTAAAAATGCTTGTGTTTACTTCCTTCTCCCCATTGTTGAGGGTGAAGGAAGGAAGAAGGAGGATGAGAGAAGGCAAGGGAAATAGAAGGTAGGGAAACCGGAGGAAGGGAATGAAGGTACCCAGGGTAGCCCCCAACCCTGGTGGGAAATTGACCTGAGCCCTTTGTAGGGTAGACTAGTATCTTGTGGAAGAAAAAAGTCAGGCTAGTCTCTAGGGGTATTTAACTGGGTTTTATTTAGGTGGTAAAGAAAGGTTAGGGAAAGCTAGGGAAATTAGGCTCTCCAGAAGGTGTCCTCTGTCCTCAGGGGAAAGATGGTCTGGGTGAAAAAGGAGTCAAAACTCTTGCTCTCTCTTCTTTTTATACTTTCTTTTTATACTTATGGCAGAGCCATTTTAAAATGCACACCATTAATACCTCCCTTCCTTAGAAAGTACTTGTTGTCTTGGAATGACTTGACTTTATATTTCTACTTAATAAAAGAATTAAATTTAATCCCTGAAGAAATGTTTTCTTAGGGGTTTTTTCTATGTCCTTTTATCAGCAAACTCAGGCAACAATCTCTTTAGCTTTTCTTAAACTACCATATATTTAAAGAACACATTTTGATTGATAACTTTTCATGTCACCTAGATTTCTCTCTGTATTCCTTTTCCTCCCTCTTACATAGCCATCTCCTATACAAATGTGTATTTTCAAAGTTCCAATTACATGTAAAATTTTTTAACATTAGTTTTTTAAATGTTGAGTTCTAAATTATCTTCCTCCCTTTCCTCCCTATTCATTGACAAAGCAAGCAAGGTGATATAAGTTATATATATGGAATTATGTGAAACATCTTTATTAGTCTTCTTGTAAAAGAAAATAGAAAAAACAACTAAGAAAAATAAAAACAATTTTAAAAAGTATTCTTTGATCTGCATTCAGACTCTGAGATCAATTCTTTTTCTGGAGGTGGATAACATTTTTCATGATGAGTCCTTTGGAATTATCTTAGGTCTTTGAATTTCTGAGAACAGCTGTCATTCATAGTTGATCATTATAAAATATGACTGTTACTATTGTAACGGTTAAATTAAGGAGTTCAACAAAGTGAGGAGAGCAATTTAACAGAAACTTTGTTTTAGAAAGAAGTACAGATAGAGAGATGATTAATCTTATATTCTATAGATATACCTAAAATTCCTAATAACTACCTAAAATTTCCTAAAACTATCTGTCTTCTAAGGACAGGTTCTTCTGCCTGGCACACCAGACCTAATCTAACCCACTCTATCTATAAATTATTCACTAACTTCCTAACTCCCTAAAATAATAGACAGCCACCACTCACTCACTCCTTTAATCAGTTTTCCATAGCAGCCCAACTGTCAGTAGCCAACTGCCAGCAGATCCTTGCCTCAGAGACAGACCTCCTGCTTTCTAGAGATCTCAAAGTTAAAAGACCCTCAACTGCCAGTGGCTGTTTCCTTCTCTCCTCACTCACCAACTCTCCCCCCTAACTTCCTATTAGAGGGCACGCTACTTCCTTACACCTCCATTCTGTTTTTCCTCACTGCTTGTCCTTCTCTTCCTCTCTTTTTGTTGTATCCTTCCTCAGATGTCCAATTTCTTCTGTCATCTCTCTAATCCACTCCCCTTCTTAGAACCTTTCTTTTATCCTCTTTGCCCTTCTAGTTCTAAATTAGCCCCCTCTATTCTAAAAGTCCCTTCCCAGTCACTTCACCCCTTACATTTTAGTTCTTATTCTATTCACTTTTCCAAAAGTACTTTCCTTATCCTCCATCCCTGCCCTTCTATTTCTGATAATTCTTGTATTTTCTTTCCTTGATCTATTTTCCAGGCCAGTCGTTTCTGTGATAAGATGTTTCATATTTTCTTTTACTATTTAATTCTTTTGATTTTGCTTTGTTATTTTTTGTTGTTTCAGGAAGTCATTAGGTTCCCCTTGTCTAATTATAGTTCTTAATGAATTATTTTCTTCCTTGAATTTTTTTTATCTCTTTTTCCATTTGGGTGATCTTTCATAATTTTCTTGATTTTCTTGCATTGTTCTTTTTTTCCTAGTCTTTTCCTCAAGTTCTTTCTTTTGATTTTAGAGGTCCTATTAAAGCTCTTCCAAAAGCTCCTTTTTAGCTTGTAACCATTTAGAAGTAGGTATTTTTATTTTACCTTCTGAGTTTGAATCCACGTCTTCTCTGTCCCCATAATAGCCATGCATAGTTGGATTCTTTCTCCTTTGCTTACTGTTTTTAAAAACATTTTAGTGGCCAAGCCAGTAGGCCTACTTATTAGCTTTATGCTAGAGTCCCAGGGTTCCTACGGCATGGAGGAAAGTGCCTCAGGTTTCAGGATTTTTTTGTGTTTGTTATTTCTTGGATCCTACTTAGTTCTTCCAGTTTTTATAAACTGAGACCACTGCCAGCACAGCTCCTCCCAGGACCCTTGGTCTGCTGACTCCACTGTTTTTTGCCTCTGATATGCAAGTTCTTGTGTTTAGCAGACAAGGCGAAGCTGCTGATCCTGCCCCAGGGCCAACTGCGTATTTATTATGAATTGTTTGTTCTAGAATGTTTGTGTTATGTGTGAAGCTGAGGCCAGGGAAGCTGTTGTAGTTTATTATTTTTAGCTCATTTCATTATATTCAACTCAACCTCAAGTCTTATATATATGTTCTCTTTCAAAATACTCCCTAGTTGTCCTTGGTTGCTCAGCTTTAATTGCTGACTTTCCCCCCCTGTTTTTTGCTGTTTTTAGCATTGATTCTGTGGAGATATTTTTGATTGCTTGTGGGGTGTATTCAGAGAGTGAAGAAGTTTCATGCCCTACTCTGCCAGTTTCCTACAATCCTAATCTCATTCCTTCTTAATAAATAGTTACTGTATTCATTGAATGAATGACCCTTTGAAGTAGAAAATGCAAGTATCATTGTAATTTCTGTTTTATTGATCAGAAAACAGATTCAGGAAAGGGAAATGATTTGCTCACCATTCTAAGGCTGGTAAAGGTTACATTTAAGACTAAAACCCAGGTCTCCCTAATTCCAGGGACTGGAACTTTGGCCCTCTGACTTCAAAACCAGTGTGCTGTCTATTTCTATTTCTATTACATTAGATAGAGCTCTAGAAAAGAGCCATGACAAATGTAAGACAGAAACACTGAGATTAAAATTATATCTAAGCAAGGACAGCTAGGTAGCTCAATACATTGATAGTGAGACCTAGAGATAAGAGGTCCTGGATTCAAATGTGACGTTAGACACTGTCGACATGGAATTTAGAGTCCCCAAACTTGTAGCTTAGTGAGGTATGAGGAACCCCAAGT
>NW_025345901.1:0-2889 GCF_016433145.1 Gracilinanus agilis | reverse complement strand
AGGAAGTGGTGTTGTTCCTGGAGTCAGGAGAGAGGATTTATAAAGAGGTTATGGTGGGGCAGGGGGTCATGGGTACTCAGCAGAGGGTACAAGCAGAGATTTGTTGAGGGGATATTGTGGGATTCTTGGACAAGGAGGAAGCACAGTGAGACCCATGAACAAGGAGAAATTTCTGGGGGCTTCTTATGGCAGAAGCAGAGTATAGGTACAGAGACTTCCTTCAGGGAGGTCTAGGGGGTCTTGTGTCTTCAGGAAGGAGCAATTACAAAGACCCCTGAGCCAGGAGAGCTTGTGGAGAAAGTTCTAATAAGCCCTCAGCTCAGGCTTGCTATGCATCCTGTGTTTGCAGGTCTTGGGGAGTCAGTAAGGGAGAGTCCCAGAGACCCCATAACAGAGAGATGAAATGATGGGGAATCCCTGTTGTTCAGCAGAGAAAAGAGACTGGTTAGAGACAACTGCTAGATTCTTGGGGAGCCTGTATAGGGAAGGCCCAGTGACATAGCCAGAATGAATAGGAGAAGATAGAGGGACAGCAGGGAGGAGATCCTGAGACTCTTAGGGAGAGGTTGTGTTGTTCCTGGAGAGTCAAGAATGGGAAGAGAACAGTGAGGATATGGGGGTGTAATAGGGTCTCAGCAGGAGTCACATACAGTTTCTCTTTGGATGGGGAAGCTGGAGGTTCTCGTGGTGTCCTAAGAGCAAAGTTTCAGAGACCCCTTAAAAAGTGGAGGATTAGGAGGGTCATAGGGACTCTGTAGACTCCTGTAGGTCATTGGGTGCCTGTGTAAATGAGGGGGGGGAGTTAAGAGACTGCTGACCAGAGAGAACAATTGTGGGGGAAGTCATCGAGGCTCAGCAAGGAGTATATAGAGTTCCTTATTTGGGGAGACATTATAGGGGTTCTTTAAAGAGATGAAATTTAAAGAGAACCCTTTCACAGTGAGAGAAAATGGAAATCATGGGTGCTCTTGGCAAGAGGTAAATATATATATTCCTTGTCAGAAGTGAATAGCTAGCTGTCTCAGTGTACTGAGAGCCTGGCCCAGAAATAGAAGATCCTTGGTCCTAATCTGACCTCAGATAAGGATTTAAAAAATGAAAGCAATTGCTTTTAGGGGGGAGATTGTAGGAGTCTTGAGGAGTCAGGAGTGGGGAGTTAGAAACCCCTGAAAAAAGAGATTTTGTAGGTCTTCAGTGTTTAGCATTTCATACAGTGACTAAAGGGGATGATTGGAATTCTTGAGGAATCAGTAGTGGAAACCATTGCAATCTCCTTATCCAAGGAGGATGTGGGGGTTGTGGTCTCTCAGGAGGTGTTAGATGCAGAAACTCTTTGAGAGGAAGTAGTAGGATGCTTGGAAAGTCAAATGGGGAATCACAGTGGCCCCTGAACAGGGCGATGATATGGGCAATCAAAAGGTTTCATTTCTAGCAGGAGGTAGATCTCAAGATTCTTCGGAGAGTTTGTTGGGTTCTTTTTTTAACCCTTAACTTCGGTGTATTGTCTCATAGGTGGAAGAGTGGTAAGGGTGGGCAATGGGGGTCAAGTGACTTGCCCAGGGTCACACAGCTGGGAAGTGTTTGAAGCTGGATTTGAACCTAGGACCTCCCGTCTCTAGGCCTGACTCTCAATCCACTGAGCTACCCAGCTGTCCCCTTGTGGGGTTCTTGAGAAGTGAGAAGGGGAGGGTTACAGAGATCCTTGTACAAGGAAACAATAGGAGTTTAGATCATCAGCAGGTGTCTTTTACAGATGACTTTGGGTTGGTTGTAGCGTTTTTGGAGAGTTGTACTGACCTATGAAGAGCCAGAAGATGTGGACATCATAGATTCTCAGCAGAGTGTAAATATAGGGGAGATATTTGGAATTTGAGGGGATTCAGGAAGGGAGAGTAACAGTGATGTCAGAACACGGAGAAGACGGGAGTCTGTAGGTGTTCAACAGTGTATTGATGTGTGTAGAGAGGTTATGGGGTTCTTGGGGAGTCAGAAGGGGGCAGTTAGAATTCTAGACAGGAAGAGGATATGGGAAGAGTAGATAGGTGCTGAACAAGGGGCTTTCAGCAGGCGGTAAGTAATGAAATTTCTTGCAGAGATTTTGGGGTCTTGGAGAAGCAGGAGGGGGAGATACTGAGACCCCTAAAAGGAGGAATGATGTCTGTCTCTTATGGACTCCTGAAGGGTGGTATTTAGGGTTCTTGGGGCATCAGGTGGAGGGAGCTGCAGAGACACCTGAACAAGGTAAGGTTGCAGACTTCATAGGTGCTCAGCAGGGGACAGATCCTGAGAATCTTTGAGGGGAAGTTCTGGGGTTCAGGGTCAGTCAAGAAGGTGGCTTAAGAGAGCCCATGAGCACATAGAGTTGGTATAGTCCCAGCAGGTGGTAGGCCTGGACACTGTCTGGGGGTGTGTGGTCCCTGGGCACGGGTGGAGCCTCAGGGATGGATATGGGGCATCATTGGGGCTCAGCAGGGGGTACATACAGAGATTCCTGTTGGAGAGTTTTGGGGAGTCTTGAGGAGTCCAGGTGGGGAGTTCTGGAGAACTTTGAATAGGGAAGGGCTATGGGGTAGGGGATGGAATCAGAAGTACTCAGCAGGGGGTAGATGCAGAGACTCCTTGGGGAGAGGCTATGGGTTCCTGTGTCATTGTGATGGGTGATGGAGACTCATGAAAAGGGGAGGTTCTAAGGAGGTCACAGGAGTTCACTGAGGGCAGATACTTGGTCTCCAGGGGTGGGGTTTGGTGAGATCTTAGGAACTCAGGGAGGGAGACTTACAGAGCACTAAAATGGGGAGGATGCTGTGGGTCACAGGTATCCCAAACTCTGTCGTTATAGAGTTTCTAGCAGAATTGGGGGTAGAGGCGTGGGTGTAGACACCTGTAAGG
>NW_025345900.1:0-2161 GCF_016433145.1 Gracilinanus agilis | reverse complement strand
GCCATCCCTCTGTCTCCCCTTTAAAAATCCCTTGGGCTTGGTATATTCTCATACAAAACCTGCTCCAATATGTCCTCTGTCTATTCATAGTAGGAGGCCCTCTTACTTTGTCTCTCCCTATTCCTGCTTAGGAGCCATTAATGGATCTCTTTACAATCCTATAGGTATTGTCTACTTCATTTATAAATATGCATATATTCATGATAGGGTTATATAAAAATTAGTACATGCATAGGAATAGATATTAGATGACAACTCCTGGTAAGGGAATTTCAACATACTCAGAGTATCTCTGTGTTCCTATATTCCTTCTCTAAATTCATTGGTGTATAAATGAATATTCACATACATAGGAATGTTCATATCTGTTCCTATATTCTCCATTTATTCCTAGGACATGAGTCCTTGTATTATATATATGAGTGGGCTGCTTTTTATCTCTGTGTTGGGGAAATCTGAGGACTCAAATAGATGAGATATCCCTGACTTCTCTCTTTTTTTCTATGAAATTTTAAAAATTATTTCATGTTCTCAATCACTTTTGCCTTCACTTTGGGGCAACCCTTAAGAAAGACCAGGAGGTTTCTCTGAAGTGTTCAAGGTCCCCTAGAGAGCAATATTACTATATATTTATATATAATAAATCTATGAAAGAATACATAAAGAATATGAGTACTTATATAGGGCCATGATTTTGAACCTATGGCATGATGCTAAATATGGCATGCAGTGACCTTGTATGCCCACTATAGTTCCTAGAAAAGTAGAGGGATTCTGGTGGAGCTCCTTTAGCCCTCTCCACTGTGCTTCCCCACCCCTTCTGCCCAGCACTTATGTGAGATGACAGTATGTAGATGGAATATAGGAATATTCATCTCTGAGAAGATATGTCCCAATCTTTCAATGTCCTTTTCCATGAGATTTTGGAAACGAGTTCATATTCTAAACCTCTTTTGCCCTTGGCTTACAGATCTCTTAAGGCACTGAAGAGGCTTGCTTTTGCCCTCCCCGCCCCCCCCACCCCCCCGTAGGATAAATGATTTCCAATCAATTAAAGTTCTCTCTCTCTCCCTGCCCAGGGTGGGAGAGAAAAGGACACATGAGCTCTGGTCAAAGGGATGTTATTCAGCAGGCTTCCTTCCCCATTCTGATTCCCATTGCAACTTTCTATAGCCCAAGCAGCTTCCTATACAAGGATTACAATATGCACCTCTGTTTTACTCTCTACCTTCTGCAATCAATGAAAGCCCAACTATTACTCAGTCCCCCTCCTGACAGCCTTTCTTGACCACTGTTTCTCCAAGAGACCACTACCACACTCCCATGACAAAAGTGCTGCCTCTCCCTAATCCTGCTTCCCCCTCCCTACCCCTCTATTCCAGAAGTTCTCTGAGGGCTTCACCTGGGCTTCCATCCCCTTGATTTCACAAATGGAAGAAACCCATTGGGGAAGGCCTAGGGATTTGCCCAGGTTCCCCCTGCTAAATCTCTGGCCTCCCCTAATTTCAAGGGCTTTGTTTATGCTCTTAACATATAACCCAGTATGGGTTTTGTGCCTAAACTCAGTGAAGGTGGTAACCATTTTCTGAGTAGCCTACTAAGAGATCTTCAGGCCATGAAGCTTGGCCATTAGAGGAGGGAGATGCCAAAATGTAAGTCAAGTTTGGTAGGTAAGAGAAATTCTGAGTCAATTCCTAGTTTAGTGATGGTGAACTTATAGCACAGGTGCCAAAGATGGCATGAAGGGTGCTCTCTGTTGGCACTTAACCACAGTCCCTCCCACCCCATTACCAGCTACCCCAGTTCCTTACTAGAAAGAGGGATTCAGGTAGATCTGCTCCCTCCCCTTCTCCACAGTCCAATGTGTCCACCACGAAGCCCTGAACATTCATGTGTACCAGTTGGGAACTACTTTCTACAGGAGTCCAGGGTCTTGGGGCTTGGTTTTTAGTGGCCCCTGGGATTCTCTCCATAGGTAGCTGAGCCTTTAGTAGGCTTTGGCTGGGTCCTATGGCATCTCTCCCTTCTCTTATCCTTTCCCAGCCCTTTGGAGACCTGGAGACAAGCAGAACTGTGTTCTGGCTTGGTGGGCCCCCAGCTGAGTGCCTTTGAATGGTGGTGTCAGCACCCACCTTGGTAAGGCTGCATTTCTTCTCCCACC
>NW_025345899.1:0-1620 GCF_016433145.1 Gracilinanus agilis | reverse complement strand
AGATTCCCCATTGGGCTTAGCCAGGAAACAGCTGCAGAAGTAGCCAGTACTCATGAGCACCCAATGCCTCCTCTGGCTGTGTTTTCATTTTTCAAGTCTGAAGAAGCCCCATCAAGATGTGCCCATGGCAGTCCTGTAGCACCCTCTGTTGGAGCCAGTGATGAAAGCCCTGAGATGCCAAAGAGGAAATACTAAAAGTAATTCTCCCCCAGTGGTGGATACCTCCATTTAATGGTATCCTCTCCTTGGGCTGAGGTTTTCAGATCCCTGTCCCCTCTTCTGCTGATAGTTCTCATGAACTGTCTGCCCACACTGGTAACTAGAGTCACAGACTCCATTGCTTCACTTTCAGTTCCATACTTCCCCATGGGAATACTTCAAGTTTATATTCCATTATAAGTTATACAATGACCCCAAAGAGATAATAAGGGGAAAAAATTTGTACAAAAATATTTATAGCTGTGCTCTCTGTGGTGGCAAAAATTGGAAAATCAGGGAGTGTCCATCGATTGGGGGATGAATAAATTGTGGTATCCAATGGGGATGGAATACTATTGTGCTGAAAGGACTAATGAACTGGAGGAATTCCATGTAAACTAGAAAGACCTCCAGGAATGGATGCAGAGTGAAAGGAGCAGAACCAGGAGAACATTGTCCTCAGAGATGGATACATTGTAGCACAATCAATCAAATGTAACTAACTTTGCTACTAGTAGCAATGCAATGACCCAGGGCAATCCCAAAGGACTTCTGAGAAAGAACACTATCCACATCCCCAGAAAGAACCGTGGGAGCAGAAATGCAGAAGAAAAACATAGGATTGATTACATGGTTCCATGGGGATATGATTAGAATTTTGGCATTAAAAGATCACTCTATTCCAAATATGAATAAAATGGAAATAGCTTTTGAACAATGATACGTGGATAACCCAGTGGAACTGCTTGTTAGCTTTGAGAGTTTGGAGGATAGAGTGGGGGCAGGGTGAGGATCATGAATCATGTAACCATGGAAAAATATTCTAAATTAAAAATAAAATGTACATCACATCTGCTGCCACTGAGGTGAAGGCACCAACCTTTTTCCTAACATGAGGCTGCCCCCATGTTCATTGACAAAAGTATGAACTGCAATACTGACCTTTGCATTTTCGACTCTAGTTTACAAGATGATTTTCCTTAATTAATGATTCATTTCTTATCCCAACATTTCTAGTTGGAGGGATCAATACAAAGTAGAATTGCCCCCTATGCCGTCCAACCTGACTCAGCCCACCAAGGCATTTTGAGGAAACAGTAGAATTTTGTACCAGAAAAAGACCCTAAAATGTGAATTACATTCTAGGATGACTATTCCAGAAGAGTTGAGAAGGAAAGTCACCATCTCCTTCCCTCCTGGATCACTCCTTAAGTAAACAAAGGAACTTCTTTCCCTTAAAAGATATCAGTTTACTCTCTTAGTGGAGAAAGGTGCATAAAAAGCAATGACTGTGATGGATGAGGAGGCATGGATTTAAATGAGATTAGTCACTCTTTGGCAAAAATCTAGGTGCAGCTTTAATGCACTTCACCCAGAAAGAGTTGTAGAGAACAGTTTTATTTCTTTAAATTTATATTTAAA
>NW_025345898.1:0-2456 GCF_016433145.1 Gracilinanus agilis | reverse complement strand
CTTTGAGTTATAAACACAGCAATGCTATGGCTGGATCAAAAGGCAGAGAGTCTTTTTTTAAAAAAAACATTTATTAATATTTATTTTTTAGAATAGTTAAAATGGTTACATAATTCATGCTCTTACTTTCCCCTTCACCCCTCCCCCAACCCTGGGACTCCCCCTATGACTGATGCATATTTGCACTGGTTTAAACACGTGTCATTCATCAAGACCTATTTCCAAATTGTTCATAGTTGCATTGGTGTGGTCCTTTTGAGTATACACACCAATCATGTCCTCCTCAAACCATATGTTCAAGTAGTTTGTTTTTTTTTTCTGTTTCCACTCCTGCAGTTCTTCCTCTGAATGTGGGTAGCACTCTTTTCCATAAGTCCCTCAGAGTTCTCCTGGGTCATTGCATTGCTGCTAGTACAGAAGTCCATTACATTCTATTTTACCACAGTGTATTGGCCTCTGTGGACAATGTTCTCCTGGCTCTGCTCCTTTCACTCTGCATCAATTCCTGGAGGTCTTTCCAGTTCACATGGAATTCCTCCAGTTTATTATTCCTTTGAGCACAATAGTATTCCATCACCAGCATATCCCACAGTTTGTTCAGCCATTCCCCAATTGAAGGACATACCCTCATTTTCCAGTTTTTTGCCACCACAAAAAAGCACGACTATAAATATTAGCTTACAAGTCTGTTTATCTATGATCTCTTTTGGTTACAAATCCAACAATGGTGTGGCTGGATCAAAGGGCAGGCATTCTTTTATAGCCCTTTCAGCATACTTCTCAATTGTCATGCAGAATGGTTGGATTAGTTCACAGCTCCACTAGCAATGCATTAATGTCCCATTTTGCCACATCCCCTCCAGCATTCATTACTCTCCCCTTCTTTCATTTTAGCCAATCTGCTAGGTGTGAGGTGATACCTCAGAGTTGTTTTGATTTGCATTTCTCTAATTATTAGAGATTTAGAACACTTTCTCACATGCTTATTGATACTTTTGATTTCTTTATCTGAAAATTGCCTATTAATTTCTCTTGCCTGTTTATCAATTGGGGAATGGCTTGATTTTTTTTATACAATTGGTTTAAAGCCTTCTATATTTGAGTAATTAGAACCCTGTCAGAGTTTTTTGTTATAAAGATTTTTTCCCAATTTGTTGATACTCTTCTGATTTTGGCTACATTGTTTTTGTTTGTACAAAAGCTTTTTAGTTTGATATAATCAAAATCATCTATTTTACATTTTGTAATTTTCTCTAACTCTTGCTTGGTTTTAAAATCTTTCCTTTCCCAGAGATCTGACATGTATACTATTCTATGTTCACTTAACTTATTTATAGTTTCCCTCTTTGTATTCAAGCCATTCTCCCATTCTGAATTTATCTTGGTGAAGGTTATGAAATGTTGATATAAACTTAATCTCTCTCATATTTTTTTCCAAATTTCCCAACTGTCTTTGTCAAATAGTGGATTTTCGTCCCAAAAGTTGGGCTCTTTGGGTTTACATACATCATCTTGCTGATATCACTTACCCCAAGTTTATTCCACTGATCCTCCCTTCTGTCTCTTAGTCAGTACCATACCATTTTGATGACTGCTGCTTTATAGTACAGTTTAATTTCTCTAACTCCTAGGCCACCTTCCTTCACATATTTTCTCATTATTTCCCTTGATATTCTTGATCTTTTGTCATTCCAGATGAACTTTGTTATAGTTTTTCCTAATTCAGTAAAAAAGTTTTTTGGTAGTTTGATAGGTATGGCGCTAAATAGGAAAATTTATTTGGGTAGAATGATCATTTTTATTATGTTAGCTCTTCCTACCCATGAGGAATCAGTGTTTTTCCAATTGTTTAGATCTAGTTTTAATTGTTTGGAAAATGTTTTTAGTTGTTTTTGTATAATTCCTGTCTTTGTATTGGTAGATATATTCCTAAATATTTTATATTGTCTGGGATGATTTTACATTCTGTTTCTCTTTCTACTTTTTGCTGCTCTGATGTGTTGGAAATGTATAGAAATTCTGATCATTTATGTGCATTCATTTTATATCCTGCAACTTTGCTAAAGTTGTTGATTATTTCTACAATCTTCTTAGTTGATTCTCTAGGATTTTTTGGGTAGACCATCATATCATCTGCAAAAAGTGATAGCTTAGTCTCCTCTTTGCCTATTTTGATACCTTCAATTTCTTTTTCTTCTCTAATTGCTACTGCTAGTGTTTCTAGTACTATGTTGAATAATAGAGGTGATAATGGGCATCCTTGTTTCACTCCTGATCTTATTGGGAAGGCTTATAATTTATCCCCATTTCACATGATGCTAGTTGATGGTTTTAGGCATATACAGTTTATTATTTTTAGGAAAGGTCCTTCTATTCCTATACTTTCCAGGGATTTCAATAGGAATGGGTGCTGTATTTTGTCAAAGGCTTTTTCACCATCTATTGAGATAGTCACG
>NW_025345897.1:0-3242 GCF_016433145.1 Gracilinanus agilis | reverse complement strand
TATATATATATATACATACATATATATATACACACATACAGATCTCTGTGAAGTCAGGGGTTGTGTTTTTGCCTTTCTTTGTTATTCTATGGCTTAGAAAAGTGCCTCCTGACTAATAAACCTTAGTAAATGCTTAATAAATGGCTGAATGATTTAGAGAAAATTTTAAAGTTATAGAAAGTCATAAAAGCAAATTCAAGAATGGTTTAAAATATCTATTATTAAACTATTATCAAGATCATTCTCCATAAACTTTTATTTTCTCATATTCAGCAAAGAGAGAATTCATGACTAATTGAATGGATCAAGGATGTTTATGAAGAATATAGCATTTTAGCTGGACCTTGAAAGATTTCCCTTCTGTTATAATCTCCAAATGGTGGTTTTGAGTGCTGCTCTCAGTAAATCTCTATTGTCATAATTGCTTTTTTCTAATGGCTCTACAGAAGGGGTTCTTAACCTGGTCCAGAGGACTTTCCCAAAGGGGTCAATGGATAAATTTAAAGAAGTTTATAAACTTGGACGGGAAAAATATCTTTTTCAATGTAATTGATTTCCTTTGTAATCCCATATATTTATTGCATGTATTTAAAACTATTATTCTAATAAGGATTCCATAGCTTTCAGCAAACATAAAGGCCTCCTGATCTAGTGGTATGGCCCCCTCCATTATCTCTGTTGCAATGGGACACTAAAGATGTGGCTATTTCTTGTTCTTGAATTTTTTTTGGCCGAAAAATTCTCTCTGCCAAGATAAAAATATCTGTCATTGGTTCAATCTTTACTTCCAAGAGAAAAAAAATCTCAAGAGTTCTCATTTGGGAGGAGACATAATTCTCCCTGTAGCAGTATATTCAGTAGCTCCTGTGAAGGATTTATGAGAAGACATGAACTATAAAGATGACAAGGAAATGACACTTTAAAGTATTTAAAGCTCTTTGCAAACATTATCTTGGTTGAACTTCACAAAAAATCCTGTAAAGTAGGTACTACTGCTATTATTATCCTCATCTTACAGTTGAGGAGAAGGAGGCTCAGGAAAAGTTTTGAGTTCCCCTGCAGGCACACATGGCTTTGCATAGAGGCTGGCAGGTGCTTAATAATGTGTGTTGACTAACTGACAACTAGCCAGTGTCAGAAGCCAGATGTGAATGCAGAATTTCCAGATCGAATATGTTATCTGAGGATGAGAATGTGTGTATATTTTGGCCATTTTGATGAGCTTGCAGATCATTCAAAGTAGGGCAGTATTGAAACATTGTTATATACCTTCCTCTCTTTATGGAAAGAAACCAAAGTCAAATCACTGGGAGCTAAGAAGGTGAGTCGGAGGAAGGAGGAGTATTATATGCATTAAGTTTGATGATGACAAAAATATCCAGTGTTCAGAATTCATTCAAAGATTCATGCAAATCATCATCATGGTGAGACAATTTGTCTGGCTAACAAGTTCCTTGGGGGTGAAAAGAACATTATTTTCTTGCTGGGAGAAATTGACATATAATCCTATGCACTGGTGATGACCACTATAAAGCTGTAATTTGAGACTGCTGGTTAGAAAAATACATTTTTTTTTCTGATCACTCTGTAAAAGTCAGAGAACTAAGGATTTCCAATATTTAGCAGTGAATTCAGAGACAAATGTACAATAGCTGTCGTTAATATTGTATTTCATGGCTTATAAGGCAACTCTGAGAGATTTATAAAGCAATTGTCATTATCCTTGTTTTACAGATGAAGAAACTTTAGAGAAGTTCAGAGGTTTAGAGAAGTGAAGCAGTTTGTTGAGGTCATCATATCAGTTAATGTCCAAAGCAAGGTGCAAACCCTGGCCTTCTTTTTCTTCTTTTTTAAACCTTTATCTTCTGTCTTAGAATCTATACTAAGTATCAGTTCCAAAGCAGAAGGTTAGTCGCACAGTTGGGAAGTGTCTGAGGCCATATTTGAACCCAATACTTCCTATCTTCAGGTCTAGCCCTCTAACCACTAAACCACTTAGCTTTCCAAATCCTGGTTTTCTGACTTTAAGATCAGTCTACTGATCTACTTTCCTTTCTACTATGTTGCTTCTCTTGTGTAACCTGATGATTGGTGTGGTAGAGTCACTAAGTCAGAATCCCTAGGAGTGAAACTGAGCTGAGTCCAAGTTGCTTCAACTAGGGAATATTTATTGGAAATTTCAATTGACTTAGAAGTGTAGTTTGACTTACATGACTTGACTTTTCTCTTTTGACTTACATGACTTAATCGTCTTTTCTCTTATAGTGACAAAATTCTGACAAAGGGGGATTGAGGGACTGATTCCTATTGTAGTGGCTGCTCATCTGGACAATTATTCCATCTACTCCAAAAATTGCCAGTATAATCAGGGCATGGGCATTTATTTTCAAATGGAATTTTAGGTCAATGTGCACTATTGTTCAGTGAACCATTTGTTTATCTCTTAGGACCCAAGGTTTACTCTTTCTGTTAAAGTTCTGACCAGATGGAGAGATGCATAGAATGGTGATGCATAGTGAGGATTATTTATTGAGTGCCAACTATAAGCAAATCTCTATGCCAGAAGATATGGAGAGTAAAAGAGAAATGGAAATTGTGGTCCTTTCCCTTGAGGGGATTACAATACATTGAGAGATAAAGGATACATATCTGCAAAAAAGAACACCCCCAGGGTACTTATTCAAAGAAACTATAAATTAATCTATTTCAGAGAACCCAAAACACTTAAGCAATTAGGGATTGTACTGCTGAAGTAGAATATGTGTGTATATAGTATGAAAGAAGGGTAAAAGAGAGATCAAATTATTTAGGAGGATAGAAAAAGGATGAAAGTGATTTGGAAGAATTTGTGGGGAATAATAAATCCCTGAAGATTTATGATTTATAATTGGGCTGAGGTAAAAATCAGGTTAATGTAAAAGAGAGTGAAGATTCATTGATTCTTACCAGAACTGCAGGTGAAACAGGATTAATGGAGCAGTTCGAGGGAAATGAAATAGAGTTAGATTAAACTACATAACAAGGGGAAAATATAAAGGAGAGGCAAGGCTTTGAGTCTGGGATTGAAATCAACTTGTAGGGACTATTTCAAATTAACGAGTTCTCTCTTTTTTCCTCTCCTTCTTTCCTTCCTTCCCTCTTTCTCTTTCTTCCTTCTTTCCTTCCCTCCTTCTCTTCCTTCCTTCCCTCCTTTTCTTCCTTCCTTCCCTCCTTCTCTTCCTTCCCTCCTTCTCTTTCTTCCT
>NW_025345896.1:0-3646 GCF_016433145.1 Gracilinanus agilis | reverse complement strand
TCTTAAAGAGGGGAACTCTGCAAGGCAGAGGTAAGGGACGAATGCAATCCAATATGGGGTACAGCAATTACAAAGACTTGGAGTCTGGACATGGAGTTCTACATGCAATGAACAGAAAGGTCAATTTGGCTTATATCACCAAGCTTGTGAGGGAGAGGATAATGTCCATTGAGGCTGGAAAGATAGCCTGAGGCCAGGTTATGAAGGGCTTTAAAAGCTTAAAAAGAGGAATTTGTACTTTATTTTAGAGATAATAGGAAGTCACTGGAGTTGGTTGGGGGTGGAGTAGGTAGGTGGTCACCTCTACATGTAAGAAAAAGAGAGCAGTGTGTTAGACCACCTGGAGTAAGGGAGAAACTTGAAAAGAGGGAACAATTAGGAGCCTAGCTCAGGAACTTAGGTTGGGAGTGATGAGGGCCTGAACTAAAGTGGTAACCGTGTGAGTGGACAAAAGGGATTTGATGTGAGAAATGTTGTGAAGGTAAAAATGGAAAGATGGGACAACAGAAGGACTATGGAGGGAGCAGGGTGAAGGAGAGGAAATGTTGAAATGATGAACATGGGAGAAGGGCAGAATGAGGGAAGCTTTAACAAAAATAGGACCCTTTGGAAGATGAGAGGATTATGGAAAGAAGATAATGAGTTTACTTCTGGAAGAGGTCTTTGCGATATGCAGTTTGAAGTATCCAATCTAAGAGGTAATTGGGGCTGAAGCTTAGACTAAGGTTGGAGATATAGATAGGTAGGTTAAGTAGATAGATAGATAGATCGATCGATCGATCGATCGATCGATCAACACACAGAAAGGTAGAGAAAGAAAAGTCAGAAAAAAAGTAGGTAGATCGATGAATAGGTAGGCAGGTATATAGACAGGTATCTAGGTAGATGGGTAGTTGGTAATTGGAAACAGAAAGGAAAAAGAAGGAAGGAAGGAAGAAAGAAAGGTAGATAGATAGATAAATGAATAGGAAGATAGATAAGGTAGGTAGGTAATTAGGAAGGAAGGAAGAAAGAATGAAAGGAAGATCTATACAGATGAATAGCTAGTTAGATGAATTAGATTAGATTGATAGGTAGGCAGATACATAGGTAGTTGGTGGATAATTAGGAAAGGAGGGAAAGAAGAAAGAAAGGTTGATAGAGGAATAGAGAGATACATAGATTGATAGGTACATGGGTAGGTAGGTAATTAAAAAGGAAAGGATGAAAGGTAGATAGAAGAATAAGCAGGTAGGTAGATGAATTAGATTAAATAGGTACTTGGGTAGATAGATGGGTCAGTAATTGGGTCATTAGAGAGAAAGGAGGGAAAGAAGAAAGAAAGAAAGCAAATAGGTAAAAAGAAAGGTAAATAGATTAAAATGAGAAAGAAAGAAAAAAGGAAGGTAGGTAGATAGATGAATAGATAGATTAGACAGGTATGTAGGCACACAGATGGGTAGGTAGGCAGTAAATTAGAAAAGAAGGGAGAAAAGTAGATAGATGGATGCATAAATATAAAAGACAGATAACTAGGTAGATAGATACATATATAGAGGATAGTGAGAGTTAGCTGGAGAGAGAGAGATACATAGGCAAAAAGAGAAAGATAAATAGATAAATATGTACACATAGGTTAGAGGGAGCCAGATGTTTGGACAAATAGGCAGATACACCCAGGCAAAATAGATAGATGCATACATACATACAACTGGCTAGATAGAAAGCTACATAGATCTATCGATACGTATATAGGTAAATAGGTACCTCCATACAGGACAGAGAGAGCTAAATGGAGAGATAAATAGGCAGACAGACATACAAATATACATAAATAGCCATCGGGTAGAGAAAGCTAAATGGATAGAAAAATATGTTGACCAATACATACACAGATAAATACATACATACATTCAGGATACAGATAACTAGATGGATGGATAGGTAAAGGGGCTGATAGATAAATGCATAATTATTGGATAGAGAAAGCTAGATGGACAGAATAATACATAGATTAAAAGATAGTTCAATAAATCCATACATACATGCACATAGAATAGAAGGAGCTCGATGATGAGCTAGATAAAGAGGTAGGTAGATAAAAACAGAGGTAGACACACACACCACATACATACATAATAGAGCACCAGTTGATACATGTATGAATAATAGAGAGAGATGGATGGATACCTATTATATACCAACTGCATACAGTACATGTAATGAAAATTGGAGAGATAAGGAGGCAGATACATACAGGAGAGAGAAAGCTAAATGGGCAGAAAATACATTGATCGGCACATACGTATAGGATAGAGAGAGCTAGCTAGCTAGAAAGATAACACAAATTGATAGATATATAGATACATAGATACAGGATAGAGGGAACCAAATGGAGATAGAAAGCAGCAGATTGCTACAGAGATACACGCATACTTACATCTCTGATAGAGAGTACGGCTAGATACAGGCTTACAAGATAGGATTACATGGATCAATTGGCAGAGAAATCTGCGTATACACATAAATCAACATACTGCATAGAGGGAAGTATATGGAGAGAGAGATAAATAGGCAGATGAGTAGAGAGATACAGATAGGTGGATACATCCATGTAGAATAGATGGATAGATAGGTAAAGAGGCAAACAGACACAGAGATAAATATATACATACATAAATACATGATAGAATGAACTGGATGTGTAAATAGGTACATGGATCAGTAGTTACATGGATTGATGGATTCATACATGCATCCATGCATACAAGATTGAGAGAACTACAGGGATAGAGAAACAGGCAGACAGATAGGTAAATACATACACGTGTACTTACAGGATCTAGAGAGCTAGAAGAATAGACAGATACAGAGGCAGAGACAGATCGATACATCCATACATATAGGACAGAGAGAACTAGATGGCTAGATAGAGAGATGGAAACATTTCTACATATATGAAGCATAGAGAAAGTTAAATGGATAGAAAAATATAGTGATCAATACAGAGAGTAATGAATAGATAATACAGGATATGGAGAGGGCTAGATAGATAGATACGTAGGCAAACACACACACACACACACAAGGAAGAGTGATTAGAAAACTACATAGATTGATAGATATATAGATAAATAGATACATCACTAGACAGGGAGAGATTGATGGAGAGTTAGACAAAGAGGTAGATTATAAGTCGATTACTTACCTTATAGAACTAGATGGGTATATAAATGATGTATACATACATATAAGATAGAACTAAATGGATAAAGGGGCAGCTGCTTATATACATATATAACATACATGAAAGAGAGCTCGATGAACAGCAGATAGACAAATCAAGACATGCATGTGTACAGGAGAGAGAGCTCGATAGATACAGAAATACATAGAGAGAGTGACTGATAGATACAGACCTAGGACAGAGGGAGCTAGATGGATGGAGAGGTTGATAGGTAGGCAGCTAGATACATAGATACATACCTCCATGCACAAAGGCTAGAGAAAGCTAAATGCTTAGAAAAACACATTGATCATTACATAGATAGATACATAGATACATTCATTCAGGGTACAGAGAGCTAAATGGCTGGTAGAGAAATAGACTGAGAGATAAATAGAAAGGTAGAAACATATATACATACCTACTGGAGAGAGCTAGCTA
>NW_025345895.1:0-1094 GCF_016433145.1 Gracilinanus agilis | reverse complement strand
TCTCTATCTACTTTGCCACCTAGCTGCCACCAAGTCCCAGTTATAATAGGTGACCCCTGCTGAATCACTCGTCCTAGGTTTTATTTTCTATATATATAAAATGGGGGCAACAGGTTCCGGGTTAAGATGGCGGCAGAGTAAAAACCAGCTCTTAACCTCTCCTGACCGAAACATATAAGACTCCTCAAGGAGACAGAAAAACAAACCCAGTCGAACGGAGGGACCCCACAACAGGGTACAGCATGGAAGGTACGTGGAATCGGGACATTTCCATGCTATAAAGGGGTGAAACAGCTCTCACTAAATCGCGGGCTGAGCAACCACCCCCATACCCCCTCCACACACACCACCTACAACGCCAAAGCCAGCTAAAAAGAAATAGAGCAAGTTTGGGGCACCCATTGAGTCATTGGCAGCTCCAGGGCCTGTTCCTGAGAGCAGCAAGATTTAGGACCCCAAAAAGCTAAAGAACACGGACGAACCCTGAGCGCGGACGCATAGCGTGGGCGGAGGCAGACACAGGCACGCGCGTGAGTGTGAGCAAAGGCTCTGAAACCCTGTGTGTGGAACCAGTGCAGACGGCTATACGACTGTCGAAGCAGTGCCCTGAGACTTGTAAAGAAACCTCCAGCAGAGGACCAAGCAAGGGGGTCCACCAGGGGGCTTGACCTTGAGAA
Source organism: Gracilinanus agilis (assembly GCF_016433145.1). Taxonomy (NCBI): domain Eukaryota; kingdom Metazoa; phylum Chordata; class Mammalia; order Didelphimorphia; family Didelphidae; genus Gracilinanus; species Gracilinanus agilis. Next base: position 417 of record NW_025345895.1, on the reverse strand, counting down.
AAACCAGACCTCAGACCTCAGGACCCAAAATACTACAGACAGACCCTGAGCTTGAGGATAAATCTGAGAAGCTACTGGGATAACAATGGCTACACAGAATCAGGAAGCTCAGACGACAAAGAACAACAAGAAAAAGAAATCTTTAACACTCGACAACTTTTACACAGAGAAAATCCAGACAACCGAGCAAATAGAGGGGGAGAACAAACAAGCATCCGGACCCTCCCAAAATAATAATGAAAACTGGTCACAAGCTCATGAAAAGTTCAAAACTAAGATGACGAGAAAGATGGAAAAGATTTGGTTAGAGAAATGGGAAATAGCTCAAAAGGAAATCAGGCAAGAAAATAACAGTTTAAAAGGCAGAATTTTGCAATTGGAAAGTGAGGCTCAGAAATCAAATGAACTGATAAGCAA
>NW_025345894.1:0-1151 GCF_016433145.1 Gracilinanus agilis | reverse complement strand
GAGTGTGTTCCCACAAAACACTTAGTTTATTGTAATATCCCTGGTGACCCTATTACCTTACATATATTTTCTTACAGGTACCAGAGTCAGAGTGAGCATGGGGCAACCTTTAGGTTCTTGGGGGAGCTGACTGCAGTCCCACAGACTTACTGCTAAGAGCAAGACTTGGGAATCATGGGAAATGTATTTTTAAGAACCCCCACAAGTCCACAAAAGTTTGTCAAACACTATATTGATATATATATATATTGAGGCTCAATCCTTCCAAATAGAACCCCAGGTGATTTTAACTAACACATTACCCCCCTGTGATCCTTTGGGAGATAAATCTCCCCAGTGGATCAGGAAAACATAATCAAATTAGAGTTTACAATAATTTAGAGATAAAAGGGAGAAAGAACAAAACCAATGTTAGGTACATTGACAAAAAACCATTAAGGGGGCAGACCACCTTTCTGGCATAAACTGTCTGTTCAAACTAAATGCATCCAACCCCCATAGTTCAAAATCAACAGCACCCAAAGTTCAATTTTGGTCTTCATGATCCAGTGAAGAGTCGTTAGGCATCTTTTGGTGCCTTCATCAAACAGGTTTGTTGTCTGGATTCTGGGGAGATGGCAAAATCCTTATCCTGAAATTATTCTCAAAGAATTTAAACTTTACAATATAGATTACAAAGCATACATTTTCTTCTGAGAATTAACATTACCCCCCTAAGGTTATTTCTAAAGGAGTAAAAATTGACTTGCAATATAGATTATAATTCAGACATTATGATTATAAAAACTTAACACACACTCTCCTGAGGAAAATTTTAACTAACACATTACTCCCCTGAAAAGGTCAGCCAAGGATGCATGGTTGAGTGAGTCACGGGGGTGCATGAAATCAATTGGCAAAAGAAATAATAAAAAATAAAAATAAAAAGAATAAAATTCAAAAAAGGAGAAAAAATTAACTTGTGAATGAAATGTAAAATGTGCAAAAAAAAGTAAGGAAAATAAACTTAGGCTTTGAATCAAGGCCTAATTAAAGTGATTTAAGCAGTTTGCAATTACCCATTTAGGGCCAGGACTACAGAAAAATTGCCATTTTCTCTCTCTCTATATATATAGGAATAAGGGAAATGCCTTTCTTTGATCCGATTTTTC
>NW_025345893.1:0-3144 GCF_016433145.1 Gracilinanus agilis | reverse complement strand
CACTCCCTCCTAACCCACGAGATTTAAGCGCTGCCCTGCGTCAAGACGTCGGAAACGGAAACCAGTTGGACCATGTTGGATCACGGGAAATGTAGTTTTATACATTTCCAAAATCCACTTTTTACAATTCCCCGTGAGGTCCGGCAAAAAAAAAGGTTAGTCCTTTTTTCTTCGCTGGACCTGTAAAAATAACAGCTTCTAAATTTTTCAGGAATTTGGGGATAAAGAAATAGATGAACAAATGGTTAAAATTAGACGCATTGACAAAAAAAAAACCAATTTGGGGGGCTGTCCCCCACTGGCACAACAGTGTACAATTAAAACAATACATACAACTCAATTTCAACTCCCCATAGTTCAATCAACTGCACCCCAAAGTTCAAAGTTTGGTCTTCATGGTACAGTGAAGGCTTTTCAGACATCTTCATGGTGTCTTCACCAAAACAAGTTCGTCATCTGGATTCTGGGGAGATGGCAAGATCCTTATCCTGAAATTATTCTCAAAAGAATTTAAACTTTACATTATAGATTACAAAACATACATTTTCTTCTAAGATTTTATATAATTCCCCGTGAAATTACTCCTAAAAGAGTTAAATAAATATACATATATTTTTACATTATCGAATTTTAAAAAACTTAACAGATATCCCCGTGAGGTAAATCTTAAACACACCTTTTTTCTAAAAAAGGGTATCTCAGGTCAGGTAAGGATGACAAAATACAAAGAATAGAATTCAAGAAAAAAGATGAAAAATTAACTTGTGAAATGAAATGTAAAATGTGCAAAAAAAAATCTGGGGAAAATAAACTTAGACCTTTGAATGAAGGTCTAATTAAAGTGAATTCAACAGTGTGCAATTACCCATTCAGGGCCAGGACATAAGGAAAATGTCTCTCTCTGATCTGACTTATCATCAGCTTTTTAGGGAAGTGAGCCAAGTAAATAACCAATCTTAGGTGCTTTCTAGGAATCTAAGTCGAGGGGACCCACGTCCTCTAAAGTTTTAGAAAAGACTGGGACTCCAGGACTCAAACCCAATTTCAAGCCCTAATGTATTGGCATAGAACTGCTATTTTGCAGATCTTAGTCAGTCAAGTCTCTGACCATGTGCTTTCTTTAGCACTATTAATGGCTTTCATATTCCCTTCTGGAATCAGAGAGGCATTTAAATCACAGTCCTATAGGCTCAGGTATTTGCTGTAAAATCAGAAAAAGGATAAATAATGATTATATATGTACTTCCAGTACAAGATGAGAAAAAGGGAAAATCAATTGCTCTCATTAAAAAAAATGTTTTAAAAATTCAAAAAAATATATATATATAGCTTAGAACTAGAAGGGTTATGTTACCCAAAAATGAGGTTTTCATTTTGTGAGTGTAAATGGATCTTACAAAAAGCAGATTCACAATGCACATTCAAATAGAGTACCATTATTTCCAATAGCACATTTTAAACAATAAACAGTGATGTTTAAAATCATATACTTGTTACAACCTGTAACCCTTGGCAAATGCCGTTATTGCTTCCATAGCAAAATGTGATATTTAAAAAAGAAACCTTCTGGTATAATCATCCTCAGATAAGAATATACAGGAGCTCCTTGGCTTCCTGTTTTAAAAAATCCTGGGTAGGAATGCTTCTACCCATTTAAGGCAATAATATCTCTTATAATAAAATATATAAAAGCTTTATCCTTTAAGACAACAATTCTTAAGGATTTAAAGTAAAAGTTAAAAAATACCTCTTGTAAAATTACAAGGTAATATTCAAAGCATGGAAAACTTTCAAGGTTCTTTGCAATTACCAAGACAGAATAAATTTTAAAGACATGTGCTCTATAAGATGTTCATAGGTGGTACATATAACCGCATTGTTTTTGATACAGTAAGCGTTTAAGTAAATTAGGAAATATAATAACATCATAAGCAGAAACTTCATTAGCGTAAAATGATTCAGTGCAACAGGAAAATCAACGATATAAGCAAGATTAATTTACAAAACTAATTAACAATATACAGTAAGATACAGCCTTTTTAAAACAGAATTAAAGCTCATTCAGTTCCGAGGTTTTAAAAGTTCACCCCTGATTTCAATTTAAGGTTCTTTTGATTGAGTTCTGCTGAGTTTAAGGGGTTGTTTTTTTTTTTTTCTAAAAGTTCAAAGTTCTTCCCCTGAGTTCAGTTTTTTAATCACAAGAAAGTCTGAATAGGCCGTTCCGCCAATAGGTCCACGTGGTGTCGTCCACATGGCTCGGGGTTAGTGGAGAAAAGCTCAGGAAAACTACCCACGTGTAGAGTCTGTGTGGGTTGTTGCCTAATTAGGTCTTTAGAGAAACACGTGGAAGGCTAGAATGTCTCCTATAAGAAAGTAGAGAGGAAGGGGAATATACCCAAATGGTTTGCGTCAGAGCTGAAGCAGTCTCTGGAGGTCTCGATCTCAGCAAAGGCGGCAGGTCATCGCTGTTGGGGCTCGGGGTTCTGGAGTGGAATTAGCAGGATCAGCAGCCAGGATCGGGGATCACAGGGACTGGAACGCTGGCAGGCTTGTAGGCTTTCGGCTCGGCAGGAATGGAGATCAAGTCAGGAGATAATCAGTAGGAATGGAGATCAGCAGCAGAGAGTAGCGGCAGAGCACATTGGCTGGGCTCCGGCATTTTAGTTTAAAGCCAAAAGCCCGAATCGGCTGGCCTGACCTCCCTCCCAAGGTGGCTTGGGCTGGACTGGCCGGCTGAGTCCCACTGGAGGCAAAAACGTGCTCTTGCTTTTAGCAAAAGCATGGCAAGGAAAGTCACTTTCCTTTTTTAAAAAAGTGCTCAAAAGAGCTGAGCCAGGCCAAAAAGCAGGCATGGCTATCGTTAGGCTATCTGGAAGATTCGCTTCTGAGACTCTGGGTCCCAGAGCCGCATGGCTTTTTCTTAGGCTATCTGGAAAATTGAGAGTTCGAATTTCGACCTTCTGATCCCTTCGTGGTTGCCAAATTATAAAAATGAAAAATGATAAAGGCTGCCATAAATATATAAATTAGTATTTTAATTAAAGCCATGTTGATAGATAAAATCATTAGACCACGCGCTTGTAAGCATTCAAAACTGCCGCCTCCATACTGCCTCCTAGCCAAGCCCTACTCGCCAAAGAAGAG
>NW_025345892.1:0-1202 GCF_016433145.1 Gracilinanus agilis | reverse complement strand
GCCCATAGGTCTTTGTGGATTGACCTCGGGCAGCAGAGGGTTCCCCCCACACCACATGTGAATGACACCTGTGGATCTCAGCAGAGTCCAAGGCTAAGGCCTGAACATTCATGGGTACCAGTTGGGAACTACGTTCTGCAGGTGTCCAGGGGTCTTGGGGCTTGGTGTTTAGTGGCCCCTGGGCTTCTCTCCTTAGGTATCTGAGCCCCTCTAGTAGGCTTTGACTGGGTTTCTCATGGCATCTCTCCTCTCTTATCCATTCCCAGCCCTTGGGAGACCTGGAGACAAGCGGAGCTGAGTTCTGGCTTGGTGTCCCCCAGCTGAGTGCCCATGAATAGTGTTGTCAGCAACCACCTTGGTAAGGCTGAATTTCTTCTCCCACCAAGCCAGGCCCATCCTCCATCTGCCCCCACCATGCATCACACCCTTCCCTCTGCCTAGAATCAGCTCCCCATGGCTCCCTACTCTCTCTGACTCTATTGACTCCTAACCACTCTAACTTTTCCTAATTCATTTCAAAATCTGCCTGTGGAGTTTATCTGACTGACTGCTGCCATCCCTGGAGCTGGGCAAGTATGGAAAGGGCCTCAGGCACCAGGAACTTATGCTTGGTGACCCTCAACTGCCTGTCCAGACATCCCTCTGTCACCCTTTAAAAGACTCGGCTTGTCATTTTCTGAAGCAGGAAGGCTTCCCCAATTTATTCATATCCAGGGATCGTCTGTGTTTCACTCTGAATTCCTGCTTAGGAGACCTTTAATATTTTCTTTACCCTCCTGCATAGAAAAAGATATTTACTTCAGTTTTATATACATATGTATATGCATATGTACATGCATATGTACATGTTCATGGTTATACCCTGTCATATCCAGTAAAAATCCAGATTTATGTAGTTGAGTATGAAATAGATTTCAATTATATTTACTCTATATTCATTTGACTCAATTTCCCTTTCCCTTAACTACTAACCCTATGGCTGAAACTAAAGACTCCCAGAACCCCAATTTCTATAGATAACCTGACAGCCCTGCCCCCTTTTTGTGTAGGCAACAGCCCCAAATGAAGTAATTTATTCTATGAGGTCACTATGGGCTTTCTCTATGACCTCAAGCCTGTGACGCTTGGCTGGTGACCATTGTGAAGGCATAAGGCAGTAGGCTTGCAGGGAGAGAGAGAAGAGAGCTCAGTTCACAGGTCTG
>NW_025345891.1:0-6838 GCF_016433145.1 Gracilinanus agilis | reverse complement strand
TCTTTTTCTATTCCCTTTCTTTGACAAACACTATTTTTTTTAAAAAGTGTAAGAATTAAAATTTAGTTATTATAGTTATATCTTTAAAATATGTGGCCGCCAGGAATCAACAATTCAGGTTGATTCCGTAATTAAATCAGACCCAAGTCAGCATCGGGTTGAGGAGTTTATTTACAATCAGGAAAGTGAGTAGGGATAAAGAGAAGAGGGAGGTAGAAGACTAAATAAATGAAGCTGTAAGCCGCAAGGCCCAACAGCCGGATAGGCAGAGTTTAGAATTGGCCCAGCTAGGCCAAGGAAGCCAGCCTAACTTACCCACGTGACAATACAGAGTGTAATCTGTCTGTGGTCTCAGGAGATGCTTCTTCTTCCAGTTCCAGACGCCAACTCCCACTACAGGAAGTTCACTAACTTACTTAAAGAGAATGTGCCTTTCATCACTTCCTGTGGTCCACCTCTAATTCAAATGGACAAATGGCAGTTCCTACATTGATTTGGACTGCCCAAAGGGCAGTCCCTTATTCTTGATTTGTTACTTATTGTCACGTGTGGGTAACTCGTCTCCCCTCCCCACTAAGGGAGGTGGGAGTGACATCATTAGCACGCCTGGGTTGGGTAGATTTTTGACTATTAATAGGATCTGGCTATTCTATTTACACAATCCCCCCTGATGATCATTGGGTGCCTAGTCACCCCAAGTGATCATGTTACACAAACATCTTCTACCACAAAGGTCCTTCTAACTACAATAGTTAGAGATAAGAGGGAAATGGAAAAGAGAGAAAGCAAAACCAATGTTTTGCTAAGCGCGTTGACAAGAAACCAATTGGGGGCAGTCCCCAATCAGCATAACATGTACAATTAAGGTAACTGTTCAAAAACCCCATCAGTCCATTCATTAGTACCCAAAGTTCGTTCTGGATCACTTGATGCAACCAACCCCATCAGTTCAATCAATTGCAACCCAAAGTTCATTCTGGATCTCTTGATTAAACGTAGGTTCTTCAGGCATCTCTCTGCAAACAGTTCATTCTCTGGATTTAAGGAATCAGCAAGTTTCTTTCCCTGAGAATTTTCTCAAACAAAACCAAAAATTAAATCTTGGATATAATAAAAATACGATTAATCTTGGATTTTATAAAAATACAATCCCCCCTGACGTGGGTATTTAGAAAGAAATACCCAGATCAGCTCAATATATACAGTTGAGTCATGGGGTTGCATGAGTCAATTCAAAAGAAAGAAGAAAGAAAAAATATAAAAATCAAATAGAAGGAATTGAAGCTTTTGAAAAAGAAAGGTATTAAAATCAAATTCAAATATCAAAAGTTATGTACCTAAAAAATTTTTGAAGAAAACAAAATAACAGGCCCTTGTATTAGGGTCTCATCAATTATAATTTCCATCCTACTAGTCTGTAGGATACAATGCAGTAATACTGCACTTACCCATTTGCAGCTAAGACTACAGGAAGTTGCCATTCTATAAGAGAGAAAAAAGGACCAGATTTTAAATGCAAGGGAAGCGTCTGTCATTCCCTTTACTCTCAGGAGTATATGGGTGAGCCAAATAATAGCCAACCTGTGGTACCTGACTGGCAGTGTAGTTCGGAGAGTCCTACGTCTTAACATATGTTAAGCGTCGCAGCTTCGATTCTTACACTGAGTTCAAGTCCTCAGTGTTGGCGTGGGAGTACCTCAATCCCACCTGTATATGTATGATCTCTTTAACCTTGTGCTCCTTGGCACTGCGCAGATGTTCTCAGAATCCCATTGGATTTTTCGGTCGGTCTTCATGACCTTGTGCTTTCCTTAGCACCATTAATGGCTCATGTGTTCCCTTCTCCTGGAATTAGACAGAAGCATTAATCATAGTCCCATAACATTTAACAATATATGGCAAGTTCTTGGAGTCTAAACCTTGTGAGTAAGCATTAATATTACAGCAATTATATATATATATTAAAATTATAGCATTGCAAAAAATGAAAAAATTAAGTGATTATATGTACTCAAGTACAAGAAATAGAAAAAAGACAAAAAAAAATATCAATTATTCTATTAAAAGATATTAAGAAATCAATAAGAAATTAGAATAAAATCAGGGAAAGAATCAAGACAAACCAATGATTCCAAATTAACATCCATGAGTCCATGAACTGTTATCTCCAATGCAGGTAATAGGAAACAGTCAATCAGGTTCAATAGAAGATGCCCTCTTTACATGTGAGCAATGAATCCAAGAGTCCTTTTCTCCGATCTTTATAGCTGTTGGGGTTGTTATTAAAATTTCAAACGGGCCATCCCACGAAGGCTGGGTTGCCCCCGTGCGCTGGAAGTTCTTTATATACACTTTGTCTCCTGGATTCAGGTCGTGAAGTGAAAAGTCTATTGGTCCTGCTTGTACTGCAGTTCCAGATTCATGGAGTTCACGCAGTCTGTGTTGCAATTCCTGTATATAGGAAGCAATAGAAGTATCTCCTCCTAATAGTGATGTATATGCAGGAGAAAAAGGTTTAGCCTGTATAGGAGGATGTCCAAAAAGCATCTCATATGGTGAGATGTGTAGATCTCCCCTAGGTCTGCTTCTAAGATAAAATAGAGCTAGAGGGAGAATTTCAGGCCATTTTAGATGTGTCTCAGTACATAATTTGCCAATCATGGTTTTAAGTTCTCTGTTCATCCGTTCAACTTGGCCTGAGCTCTGGGGGTGATATGGTACATGGAATTTTGGAGTTATCCCCAGGCATGAATATATTTCAGATAAAACTGAATCAGTAAAGTGACTCCCTCTGTCCGAGTCAATACGTGCAGGCAGACCAAAACGAGGAATAATTTCTTTTAAAAGCACCTTGGCAACAAAGGCTGACGTGGCTCGGGCAGTAGGAAATGCTTCCGGCCACCTGGTCAGTTGATCCACTATGACCAGACAGAATTTATATTGTCCAGCCTTTGGCATTGTTATGAAATCAATTTGTAGGTGCTCAAAAGGTGTGTAAGCCAATGGACGCCCACCAAAAGCCTTGCCACGAAAGGCGTGTTGGTTATATGCTTGGCAAGTAGGGCAAGCTGCACACACTTTAGAGGCTATAGTGGTTATGCCAGGAGCTATCCATACTCTCTTAACAGAGTCCACGATGCCCTGGGTACCAAAATGACCATTTTTATGAATAGATTGGCAAATTTGGCGATAAAAGTGTCTAGGGAGCAGGGGTTTTCCTTCAGAGGACACCCATACTCCATTTATCTGTTTGGCTTTAAATTTCTGCTTCCATTTTGTTATTTCCTTCTCATCATAGGAAAGTGATAAATTTAAGTCATCAGTGGTTGTTAATGTTAAAATTAGTTCAGGCCCTTCTATTGCTGCTAGCTTTGCAGCAATATCTGCCCGATTATTTCCCTTAGAGACAGGGTCAGTGCCACCTGTATGAGCAGAGCAGTGAACTACAGCTAGGGCTTTTGGTAGCTGGAGAGCAGAAAGAACTTCATTAATAATTTTTGCATTAGCTATAGATTTTCCAGCTGAGGTTAAAAATCCTCTCTGTAGCCATAACATACCCACTGCATGACATATTCCAAATGCATATCGAGAATCCGTATAAATTGTAGCCTTTTTATCTTTGGCAATTATACATGCATGTTTTAGAGCCATGAGTTCTGCGGCTTGAGCACTTAGATTTGAGGGCAGTGAAGCTGACCATACAGTGTTAAATTCTGTAACTACAGCAGCTCCAGTGTAGCGTATGCCATCCCTCATAAATGAAGAGCCATCAGTAAATAAAACTAGATCAGGATTCTCTAAAGGAGTGTCCAGGAGATCGTCTCGAGGCTTTTCAGCCATGGACACTAGTGTTTCACAATTATGTAAAGGTTCTTCCAAAACTGGTAAATCTGGAAGTAAGGTGGCTGGGTTAAGGGTTGTACAACGTTTTAAAGTAATATTTTCATTATTTAGCAAGGTTATTTCATACCTTGTAATTCTCTGATCAGAAAATGCCTGTGTTCTATGTCTTAGCAGTAATGCTTCCACTTCATGTGGGCACATAATTGTTAATGGGCATCCCAATACTAGATCAACAGTTTTCGTCACTAACAGAGCTGTGGCAGCTACACCTCTAAGGCATGGTGGTGCACCTGCAGCTATAGGGTCTAGCTGAGCTGAATAGTAAGCAATTGGACGCTGGTATGGTCCCAAAGTTTGGGTTAAAACACCTGAAGCTACTCCTCTATGCTCATGTACATATAAAGTAAATGGTTTGTTATAATCTGGGATGCCTAGAGCAGGAGCAGACAGAATAGCTTGTTTTAAATTCGATAGAGCTAACTTGTGTTCTGGCTCTAATTTAAGTGGTTCAGGGACTGAATCTTTTGTTAATGCTATAAGGGGTTTAGTAATCTCCCCATAGCAAGGGATCCATTGTCTGCAGAAACCTGTTGCTCCTAGGATTGCTCTTAAGTGTTTTTTAGTGGTAGGATTGCTCAATTTTTGAATATTTTCAATGCGCTTAGGGGATATATGTCGTGCACCAGCTGTCAAGATGAACCCCAAATATTCCACTCTGGGGAGACACCACTGCACTTTTTCTTTTGCTATCTTATGTCCTCTTTTATGTAACTCTAAAAGAAGATGTTTACTATCTTCTTGGCATGTTTCAGCATCAGGTGAAGCCAGGAGCAAGTCATCTACATATTTAATCAATTTACTATTTTTAAATATTATATTTTCTGTATCTTGGCTCAAAATCTGTGCAAAAATACACGGGCTCTCGCAATAACCCTGGGGAAGACGCCCCCAGGACCACTGAGAATTATTCCAGGTAAAGGCAAATATATGTCTGGAATTCTCATGAATGGGAATTGAGAAAAAGGCTGAGCACAGGTCCACGACCGTAAAGTAAGTGGCTGTGCTGGGAATAGAAGAAATAATTGTGTTTGGGTTTGAAACCACTTGGTGTCTCTTTATAACATGATTGTTTATAGCTCTTAGATCCTGAACAAATCTATATTGGGGTTTTCCATCTGGGCCTAATTTCGGCTTCTTGACAGGTAAAATAGGTGTATTATATTCTGACTTGCACGGGATTATTATTCCTTGCTCAATTAGTGAATTTATCACTGGGGTAATTCCCTCAATGGCTTCTTTTGATAAGGGGTACTGAGGAATGGAGGGAGCTGGTCCTCCTTTTGTTCTAATCTGAACAGGTACAGCTGATTTAAGTAGGCCTACATCAGTAGAAGATGTAGCCCATAGAGACTCTGGAATATCATCTGGGATTTTAAAAATGGGAGGCTCTTTTACTTCCTGCTCTTCTGAAAGAAGTACAGGGAGTAGGTTTAAAGAGTCCTCTGGCAATTCCAGTGACATAGAACCATCTGGATTGCAAATTATTGTGGCTCTAAGTTTACATAATAGATCCCTTCCCAGTAAATTTGTGGGGGATCCAGGCATTAAAAGAAAGGAGTGTTCTATTGATAAAGGTCCAAGGCTTACCATACGAGGAGAAAGTTCTGGGACCTTTTGAGATGTTCCTGATACCCCTACTACGTTTAGAGAGCCAATAGAATTACAGTTTACATCTGGTTTGCTTACCAGTACTGATCTTGAAGCCCCAGTATCTAATAAACAACCATAACATGAATTACCCACTTTTAGGGTTACATAAGGTTCCTTACTATTTGGGGGGGAATGTATAGGGATAATAGGCATTAGAACATCATGGTCAGGAAAGTCAAAAGTTTCCCTTTCTGATTCCAAAGCCGTCCCTCCCCCCACGCACCTTCATAAAGATGCTTGGGCTCCATGGGCACCCCCCTGAGGGGCATTAGCACCCTGATTAGTTCGGGGGCGAGCTCCACTTGAGATATACTGTTGTGGGGTCATTTGGTATGAGCTATCATCATCCCGAGGTTTATTTTTAGCATTTCTATCATGCCTAAAATTGCTATTCCTGGAATCATCATCATTATTATTACTATTTCTGTTTCTGTTATTCCTATAGTTATCTGTTGGCTGTGTATTATTCTCGAATAGTCTTAAAAAAGTCCTACAATCCCTCATTTTATGGCCCTTTTTGTCACAAAAGGAACAGAAAACAGGCTGATTGTTAGATCCTCGGAGAGGGGCTATAATCTCTCCTTTATTTTTTTGGTTTGCTTTTAACATTTTGATTTCTGCTTTTAAAACATCTATCGAATCAGTATCATCCTCCTGTTCTTGGCTTCTAAAAACATAAGATGCTGTCTTCCTTAATTCCTCAAGGCCCATTTTATCCCAATTTGGGCAATGAGTCTTAAAATAGTCTTTGACTACTTTGCAGGAATTTTTTACAAATTGTCTACGTACATGTTTTACTTCCCGTTCTACGGTTAAGTCAAGGTCCATATATATCCTTGCAACCTCAATCAGTCTGTCCATAAAATGGGACGGAGTTTCATCGGCACGCTGTTTAATTTTTTCAAATTTGTCCCACATGTATCCTGTGTCAGCACAAGCCTTTATAGCTGTTAATAATGCTTGTCTGCCATCATGTAATTTTTTAATATCTGTTGGAGAGTTGTAATTCCATTTTGGATTTGTATGGGGCCAGTTAGGTGAGTCTTTACTTTTATTACGATTGGCCCGATTTATGATCCTCTCTTTCTCACCATGTGTCAGAATTGCTCCTAAAACATTTTCAACGTCCTGCCAAGTAGGGTCATAAGTATCAAATATATTTTCTAATGTTCTTAAAACTAAAACTGGGTCTTTTTCAAAACTAGGCATATTCTTTTTCAATCCCTCTAAATCATCAAGGCTGAAGGGAGTAAAGTGTCTTACAGATACCAGGTCTCCTTCAGTA
>NW_025345890.1:0-1448 GCF_016433145.1 Gracilinanus agilis | reverse complement strand
AAAACCAATAGCTCATGCAGGAATAATAACTGAGTTGTTGGAAGCAATCCAGAAGCTGAAACAGCTGGCAGTAATTCATTGTAGGAGTCATACTCGTGGTAGAGATTCAGTCTCTAAAGGAAATCATAGAGCTGATATCACTGCAAAGTATGCAGCTCAGGTTCCGGGTTAAGATGGCAGCAGAGTAAGAAGCAGCTCTTAACCTCTCCTGACCGAAACACACAAAACTCCTCAAGGGGACATAAAAACAAGTCCAGACGAATGGAGGAACCCCCACAACAGGGCACAGCGTGGAAGGTACGTGGAATCGGGGCATTTCCATGCTATAAAGGGGCGAAACAGCCCTCACGAAAATCGTGGGCTGAGCAACCACCCCACCCCCACCCCCTCCACACACACCTATAGCTCTGAAGCCAGCTAAAAAGAAATAGAGCGAGTTTGGGGCACCCATCGAGTCATTGGCAGCTCCGGGGCCTGTTCCTGAGAGCAGCAAGACTTAGGACCCCATTAAGCCAAAAAACGCAGGTGAAATCTGAGCGCGGGAGCAGGACGCTGGGCGCAGAGCGCAGGCTGAGAGCGCAGGCACTGCGGAGGCATGAGTGGAGGCAGACACAGCCAGGAACTAAAGCCTAAGTGGGGAACCAGTGTGGACTGGTATAGGACTGTGGAAGCAGCACCCTGAGACTTGTAAAAAAACCTCCGGCAGAGGATCAAGCAAGGGTATCCACCAGGGGGCTTGACCGCGGACAGACCCTGAGCGCAAGGATAAACCTGAGAAGCTGCTGGGCTAACGATGGCTACCCAGAATCAGGAAACTCAGAAGAGAAAGCTAAACAACAAGAAAAAGAAGTATTTAACACTCGACAACTTTTACACAGAGAAAATCCAGACAACCCAGCAAACAGAGGAGGAGAACAAACAAGCATCTGGACCCTCCTCAAATAAGGAAAACTCCTCACAAGCTATGGAAGAGTTCAAAACTGAGATTTTGAGGAAAATGGAAGAGATCTGGCAAGAAAATAACAGTTTAAAAGGTAGAATCTTGCAACTGGAAAGTGAGGCTCAGAAACCAAATGAACTGATAAGCAAATTGAATACCAGAAATGACCAGATTGAAAAGGAATACCAGAAGCTTATAGCCTAAAACCAGAAGATTATGGCCGAAAACCAGAAGATTATGGGCGAAAACCAAAAGATCATAGCCGAAAACCGAAAGATTATAGCTGAAAACCAGTCCCTAAAGGCTAGAATTGAGCAGCTAGAAGCTAATGATCTCTCAAGACAACAAGAACAAATAAAACAAAGTCAAAAGACTGAAAAAATAGAAGGAAACATGAAATATCTCAATGAGAGAGTGACAGACCAAGAAAACCGGTCTAGAAGAGACAATTTGAGAATAATTGGTCTTCCAGAAAAACCAGAAATTAATAGAAACCTGGACTCTGTAC
>NW_025345889.1:0-8534 GCF_016433145.1 Gracilinanus agilis | reverse complement strand
CCAGCAATGCATTAATGTCCCAATTTTGCCACATCCCCTCCAACATTCATTACTCTCCCCTTCTTTCATTTTAGCCAATCTGCTAGGTGTGAGGTGATACCTCAGAGTTGTTTTGATTTGCATTTCTCTAATTATTAGAGATTTGGAACACTTTCTCATGTGCTTATTAATACTTTTGATTTCTTTACCTGAAAATTGCCTATTCATGTCTCTTGCCCATTTATCAATTGGGGAATGGCTTGATTTTTTATACAATTGCTTTAACTCCTTGTATATTTGAGTGATTAGACCCCTGTCAGAGTTTTTCGTTATAAAGATTTTTTCCCAATTTGTTGTTTCCCTTCTGATTTTGACTACATTGTTTTTGTTTGTACAAAAACTTTTTAGTTTAATATAATCAAAACCATTTAATTTACATTTTGTAATTTTCTCTAACTCTTGCTTGGTTTTAAAGTCTTTCCTTTCCCAGAGATCTGACAAGTAAACTATTCTGTGTTCACTTAACATGTTTATAGTTTCCCTCTTTATATTCAAGTCGTTCACCCATTCTGAATTTATCTTGGTGTAAGGTGTGAGATGTTGATCTAGACCTAATCTCTCCCATACAAATTCCTTCTTATACATTGTACACATTTTAAAAAACAGTTCATACAACCTTAGTCAAATACAACACTGTTTAGAAATTCCATCTTTTGCAAAATATCAAATTCTTAGTACCTGTATTATTAAAACCCATGCATAGATTAACCACTTTAAAAACTTCTTGTGTGTCATATGATTACTTGTTGCTAGTTCTGACAGCACATACATTAAAAGAACATCTCGGGGGCAGCTGGGTAGCTCAGTGGATTGAGAGCCAGGCCTAGAGACGGGAGGTCCTGGGTTCAAATCCAGCCTCAGATACTTCCCAGCTGTGTGACCCTGGGCAAGTCACTTGACCCCCATTGCCTACCCTTACCACTCTTCCACCTATAAGTCAATACACAGAAGTTAAGGGTTTAAAATAAAAAAAAAATTAAAAAATTAAAAAAAGAACATCTCATTTGAAAAATCCCAAGTTTAAATTCAAGAATAATTTCTCAATAACATTACAACTTTTTCTGAATGACTTTTACATCTACAAAGTAGCCAGTACAATTTCTGTTCTTATAGAATACACATTCTCTCTCTTTGTCAGACTGGTTATTATTCACATTTAGACAATTCTCAAATTCACTCAAATCAAGGCCTAACAAACTTCTAACGATGAGTTTTTTTGCTCAATAAAATCTGGTTAATATTTCACATTTAACTGACAAACAGTTACCACAATAAATAAAATTACATTGTACCATATGAGCTTCCTGTTCATTTTTTTTTCTTTACACAGTGCAGTTATGCTTCAGTGGTCACCGTTTCTTCCCTGTCTTACACAGGAGCTGTTCTCATACACTGTTCTTACATGCTTTTAAAATAATTCTTGTATCCTAGGTAAATACAATGTCCAAATTTCTATATTCCTAATAGACTAGATTCTTAATGCATATATTATTTTTGAATTACCAAATTTTGAATAGTACATGTTTTAGAATAACAACATTCTAATATTTCTTATGTTTTCTAATAGTCCTTAAGTTAAATTTTCACTAATATCAGTGTGATTGATGATAGATTGAACTCACAGTTGTTCAAGGAAGTTTCTTCACTCTTGTTTAAGCACAGAGCAAGACTGAGGGTTTGGGGCTCGCTAGGAAAGTTAAGCCACCCTTCTGTGGTTCTGTACACAACTCAGAATTTTTGCTTTCCGTCTGAATAAGTTTTCCTTAAATTGTGATTAGAATCCTTTGAAATTTTCACTAGATATACATCTCAGTTTTTAACCTGTTGATAGAATTTGGTGATGGAATCAAATTTGTCCCTTTTTCTGCCTTTTGATTTCTATGTTCCCTTTCTCATGGCCAATGAGAAATGGAAAGAGAAATATTTGACAGATTCGTTCGTTTGACTCTTGCCATAATAAGAGCAGAGGATAAGATTTCTTTTAACCAACTCAATTATCTTAGAGTTCAAGAGGTTCAGAAACTAGGATGTTATTTTCTGAATTTCTCAAACTTCAGGTCCTGGGTCTAGGACTTGCTCCCTAACTTTTCTGATGATGTCCAATTGGAAAGTTCCTTCGTGAGGCCATCCTACTCCAAAGGTTGGCCATTCTAACGGAAGGCCACTAATTTCCCCTCTTCACCTGTAAAGACAAATTATGGGCTCAGGACTTAAAGTCCGGGAAATGATCCAACATGAGGGACAATGGTATCGTCCTCCATGTCCCATCACAAACTGCAAAAGGAAGGGTAACAGAAGACACTGAACATGTATGACAATGAGACGAACAGAGAAACAGATACCCTTGGGGAAGACAACGAGGACAAACAGAAACAGACCGTACGGCCACTCACCCATGCACTCACACACAAAAAATCTTGGACTCTGCCCAAAGGGTGGCCACTGACCTTCAGGTGGATCCCTTCTGCTTGCCAATTTTGGGTTCACCACCAGCACTTCCACAGGGCGGGAGGGGACTCTAACCCCTCAAGTTTACCTGCTGAGATTTCTGCGAAAGGAATGCTCAGCCTGCCGGCTTTTGGGTTCAGGAAAATCCACCTTTCGAGCTGTGACAGAGCGTCCAACCAGGAAGGGGCTTCAGAAGGAACAGGCCTGGCACTGAATTCTGGCCTGGCAATAAGGCTACCTCGTATAAGCCCAGCCAATAAGCTGTATACCACAGATTCACAGACCTTTCCCTTCAGGCATGCCATTCCCTGAAGCAGAACACCCTGCTACTTGCAATATGGATTTTCCTCAGGGAATTCCCAACCTAAGTGCCTATGTGGGTGGATTGTCAATCCAAGCTGTGGGGACACAGATGAGCCTCCCCCCCCCAATATGGTATGCCCAGTTCAGATCCCCGTAGCAAGGACGAGTCCACACCCACAATGTAATAAGCAATAGGAACTTTAATGCTAACTCAGAGTTAGAGTCCAGGATGCTAGAACTAACCTAGACCCCGTTGGGAGGAAGTGTGGGTTTTTATGCTAAATGCAGAGTGTACATAAATCACTTGGGAGTCTAGTTACACTGTGTCCTAACGAACACCCTATTGTTAGTGACTGGGGGTTTCTCTAAGACGTCCTGACCTGGGTTTCTTGGAGCCATCCTGATCGGGGAGTCCCTAGCTTGTGTTTGCTTGTGGTTGTTTAGTGTCATAACTTTGGGGTTCTCAAAGGTAAGAATGAGAAAGTGTTCTAAATCTCTTGTAATCAGAGAAATGCAAAACAACCCTGAGGTACCACCTCACACCTAGCAGATTAATTAATATGACAGCAAAGGAAACTAATACATGTTGGAGAGGATGTGGCAAAATTGGGACATTAATGCATTGCTGGTAGAGTTGTGAATTGATCCAACCATTCTGGAAGGCAATTTGGAACTATGCTTAAAGAGCATTAAAAGATTGTCTGCCCTTTGATCCAGCCATACCACTGTTGGGTTTATATTCCAAAGAGTTATTAAGGAAAAAGACTTGTACAAAAATATTCATAGCCGCACTTTGTAGTGGCGAAAAATTGGAAAATGAGGGGATGCCCTTCGATTGGGGAATGGCTGAACAAATTGTGGTATCTGTTGGTGATGGAATACTATTGTGCTCAAAGGAATAAAGAACTGGAGGAATTCCATGTGAACTGGAAAAGACCAGGAATTGATGCAGAATGAAAGGAGCAGAACCAGGAGAACATTGTACACAGAGAAGGATGCACTGTGGCACAATCAAATGTAATGGACTTCTCTACTAGCAGCAATGCAATGATCCAGGACAATTCTGAGGGACTTATGAGAAAAAATGCTATCCACATCCAGAGAAAGAACTGTGGAAGTAGAAACACAGAAGAAAAACAGCTGCTTGATTACATGGGTCGATGGGGCTATGATTGGGGATGTAGACTCAAAGCGATCACCCTAATGCAAATATTAATTATATGGAAAAAGGTCTTGATCAAAGACACATGTAAAACCCAGTGGAATTATGCATCAGCTATGGGAGGAGGGTGGGAGGAAGGGAGAGGAAGAACAAGAATCATGTAACCATGGAAAAATCTTCTAAATTAATTAATTAAATAAATGAATTTTAAAAATACAAAGAAGATAAGAGTTTAAAGAAAAAGAAAAGGAAAAAATTGCATTGAATCCTTTCATTTATATTTTCCAACATATTGCTCCCCAAGTATCATCCCTTATAGCAATGAATAAAAAGAAGGGGAAAAATCATTGAAACATGAAAAAGTTTGACATCCTATGCAATATTACACATGCATAGTCCCCTGCCTCTTCGAAGGGGGAAAAGTACCTTTTCATGAATGTTTTTTGGTTCCAAGCTTGGCTAATGCCATCTCATTGCATTCAGTTTGGATTGTTTGATTGTTTCCACTTACATTGTGTCACTCAGTGTGTGTGTTTGTGCGTGTGTACAAGTTGTTTTCCTATTTCTGCTTACTTCACTTTTCAACAGTTCATGCAAAGCTCCCCATGCCTCTCTGTATTCATCATACCCAGCTATTTCAGTGCAGTAATATTTCATTACATTTTCATATCTCAATGATCTCTTTTTAAACCTCTTATCTTCTGTTTTAGAATCCATACTAAGTATCACTTCCAAGGCAGAAGAATGGTAAGGGTTAGGTAATTGGGGTTAAGGGACTTGCCCAGGGACACACAACTAGGATTTGAACCCATGAAGATGAGTTTTCCTGACTCCAGGACCAGTGCTCTGTTCACTGTACCACCTAGCCATATGTTTTGTATTAGTCCAGTTCTCCTTTCTCTGCTGAACTCTGTTTCTATGTCTTCAACCTGTATATACCCTTGGCATCTCAACTCATTATATTCTCAGCTAGCCTTTCCCCATCCTCCAAACTTCTGTTTTCTGAAAGGGCAGCACTAGCCTCCCTTTGATTAGACACTTGGGGCCCTGGAATAGGTGAGCCTATAAAATTCTCAAACACTTTTGTGAGAATTTTTATGATTCCCATCTTCAGCAGATGGAGGCTTGACTTCTGTGGGAGGCAGACTCAGAAAAGTAAAGATAGCAAAGCATTTTTTGCTGTCCCCTGTGACAATGAGGAAAAACTGAAATTGAAACAAGTTCTGATTTTTTCTTTTGCAGTCCTATAGACTCTTCACTTCCATCTTTCCCTTCAGGCATAACTCCCTATAGTCCAAACCCTTGGGACCTCTGAATCTAAAACCCAGACTCCTCTGATGGTCACCCATCAAAAGTCTTAAAATTCTTTTCTACTGCCTAGAGCCCCAAGTGTCCAATTAAAGCGAGACTGGCTGCTGAGGAAGCATAAAACTGGGAATTCTGATGGAATTATGACCTCTGAAACAACTTCTCAAAATTAATTCTTTTTTTAAAAATCCTTACCTTCCATCTTAGTTCAAGACTAAGTATTCATTCTAAGACAGAAGAGCAGGAAGGGCTAAGCAACTGGAATGAAATGACTTTCAGGGGGTCCCACAGCTAGGAAGAATCTGAGACCAGATTTGTACCCAGGATCTCCTGTCTCTAGGCCTGGCTCTCAATCCACTGAGCCATCTAGCTGCCCCCCCAACATTAATTCTTTAAAAAAATTTTTTTAAACCTCTTTTACCTTCTGTTTTAGAATTAATACTAGTTATCAGCTCCAATGATTGCTCAAGTTCCGAGACCACATTTGAATCCAGGACCTCCCATCTCCAGACCTGGTTCACTATCCACTGAGCTGCCCTAATCTCAAAATTAATTCCAAGTGTAATGGGGGGAGATGGCTGTTGACTGTGTCCAACTTGCTTAGTTGACACAATTCTCCAGTGGAAGAGGCTGGAAACCTGCTTCCAGAAAGGAATGATGATGTGTAATGGAAGAGCCTTGCTCCCCTGTGGAACATATGCAGATATTCTGGAATTGGTACCAGTTTGCTTTCTGCATGGTAAAGAGAGTGTCCATCGACTTGGCTGAGAACCAGAAATGAGGTGCAGTCCAAAGACAAAATAAGTTTCTCCTTGTATTTTAGTTCTTATTTAGCTGCATTCAAATGCTAAGGCATGGAAGGCTATAAGCCTCCAAGGTAGGAAGAAGCCCTGAATTTTATGCCCAGACCATCACCACGGTCCATTAGCCCATGGCCCCTCTGGGGTTTCTGGCCCTGTTGGGTCTATTTCTTGTTTTAAGGTGAAGGACTGTTGGAGCTTATTGTGACCTGGAACTCTTTGAAAGATTTGGTGGGTGAGCTGCAGCCACTGTGGGAGCCTGAGACCATGACAGATTTAAAATGATTCATCAAGATGCTGGTGAATTTAGAAGTGAACTTAGAAGGGCAAATGCTATGTAGAAAATTTGATCCCACTCTGCCTGGGAAGAAAGGTAGAGGAAAGTGTGTTCCTAAGTGTCAGGGGGAGAAGGTATTTGCAACTTGCCTTCTTTCTGCCTCTTTTCAATAAATATCCTTTCTTTAAAAAGAAAGCAACTGGCTAAATAAAAATGAGGCTCTGATCACTGGTGGCTGAGACTGGGGACAACTCACCAGAATGGAGGCAGAGAAGACACCCCCCAACCATCAGGGATGCCCTTAAGACCCTGAGGGGGAAATTCAACCTGGTTTGGGGGAACCTAACTTTGGGAAGCCAATAAGAGAAACAGAGCCTCAAATAGATAAAAATCTGAGACTCCTCTTTTGACCCTAACCTGCTAGTGACCATGTGGGTTGGGAGAGTAAGTCCAGAGTCTTGCTTAGACAGAAAACAGATTGACCCTGTGTGGATCAGAACTCCCTGTTCTCCACATCCTTCTCCCAAATTCAGGGGCCACCCTGGCAATAGCTCAAGCACATGGTACTGCTTTCATCTGTGTTCCCTGTTCACTTTCTGATATTATCACCTAATAAAAACCTTTCCTTAATTGTGTGAAAGTCCAGCTGAATTTAGAGACAGATCGATTTTTTATTTTGCATTGTATCAATCCACACGGACAGACACAAGCCAACTGCCATCGGATTTGCTGCCCAGCAAACAACCAGCAATCTTTTCTCTGCACACCTGCAAACTGGCTGGTCTACACTGATCAGAACTCCCAAGATGCACGACAATGGCTATTCCAAAGTGGAGTCCTGTGGGCGTTCAATGTTCTCAAACTGATTGAAGCCAGAGAACAGACTTGCAAAGAAAAAATCTGGTAAATGCCCTTTGATCATTATAGCTGACTATTAGAGATAAAAAAAAAATAAGTTCTGGCAGCGCAGGCTAGAGAATCCGTCCCAACTAATGCTGTTATACAGCTTCTTCACTGACTCCCAGAACACCGTGTTCCAAGGAATTCTGCATATTATTATAGCTTGAGAAGCAAAGTTATTTCTGAAGTCATCACAGCATCAGCAAACCCTTTTATTACCAAAATACAACCAAAAGGGCTGCCCAAGCCAGACTTGGGTTGCAAACAGAAGGCCACCATCACCTCCCTGGGAACATGATAGAATCACTTAGTGAAGAGGCATTTATTAAGCATCTACTATATGCCAAGTATCATGTAAAGCACTGTAAACTATTGTAAAAGAAAAACAATTCTTTAATTCCAATACCAAAATTCATCTCTCTTCCCAACTTCCCAACTTGGGAGAAAAAGACTGCAGAAGACAAAATCTTTGCCAGGTCATCTTACCAGTCATTTCTTTTTGCAACAAGAATTGCTCAAATAACTTGAAAATTGCTGCTTAGAGACTTTCAAGGTAAAAAAAAAAACCAGAAAGCTTAAACAGCACAAGAGAGAAGAGCACTTTCTCCTATTCCCTCTACAGAAGGAGAGAATGGGATCCAGAAAAGCTTAATATTTTATTTGTGGGGTTTTTTGGTTACATAGATTGTGTGAATGCCAAATGTTGCTTTTAGCATATATGTGTGGGGTCTGAGACATGTTAAAACCTAGATCTACTCAATACAAAAGGGATAGTGCTTAATTAAATTGGCTCATTTAAAAATTATTTTTAAAAGATGTTTTATTTTCCCAATTATATGTAATAACAATTTTCAACATAAATTTCCCCAAATTATAAGATCTAAATTATCTCCCTCCCTCCCCTCCTCCCTTCTGGAGATGGTAAGCAATTTAATCTGGGTTATACATGTATTATCATGCAAAACATACTTCCACATTGGGCATTATAAGTGAATACTCATATAAAACCAAAATGCCAAAACAAAATCACAAATAAACTAATGAAAAAAATAGTATGCTTTGACCTACATTCCAACTCCAGTTCTTTCTCTTGAGGTGGATAAAATTCTTTTTTTTTTCCTTAAGCCCTTACCTTCCATCTTAGAATCAATAATGGGTATTGGTTCCAAGGCAGAAGAGCAGTAACGGCTAGGCAATCAGGATTAAGTGACTTGCCCAGGGTCACACAGCTAGGAAGTGTCTGAGGCCATATTTGAATCTAGGAACTCCCGTCTCAAGGCAGTATTCTTTATCTTAA
>NW_025345888.1:0-2144 GCF_016433145.1 Gracilinanus agilis | reverse complement strand
TACTGGAGAGAGCTAGCTAGATAGGAAGATGTATACATGCTGTATAGAGAAAGCTAGATGGAGAGATATAGAGGCAGGTAAATACATGGATACATACATACATTATAGAACTTTATATATGTATATATGTATGCTTACAAGAGAGAGAGAACTACATGTATAGATAAAGCAGCAGATAGAGATCTACATGCATGCATATATACACGTGAAAGAGCTAGATGGATGGATAAAGTGGCAGAGAGATAAATCAATACATACATGCATACAGGAGAGAAAGAGCAAGATATCCATCTTAAGATAGAGTCATACGTACAGAGAAAGACAGAGAGAGAGAAGTATGTATATATGGGATAGAGAGAGCTAGAAGGATAGATAGATAAATCCGCAGGCACATGCAGATATACAAATGTACAAGATAGCGAGCTACATGGATCAATAAATAGGCAAATAGATAGTTTGATATATACATACATACACACATAGTGGGCAGAGAGCTAGATGGATATTTAAATAGGCAGATAGGTTAACTGATAACATGACTACATGCATACATACCAATAGAAAGAGCTAGAAGGATAGAAAGGTAAATAGGCAGATACATAACTGTAACTATAGGTAATTAGATATGTACATACACAAATACATACAGGACAGAGAACTAGATGGATATATAGATACTTAAATACATTTATACATAGAGGAAAGAGAGAGCTAGATGAAGAGATGGATAAAGAAATAGATAGACAGAGATATACCTACCTACCTACATACATGATCGAGCTAAATGGATGGATAGATAAATAGGTAGATTGATTCATACATATAGGATAGAGAGGTAGAAGGTTAGATAAGATACATAGACACATAGAGAAATAGATACAAATCTCTAGGGAAAAGGGAGTAAGACATAGAGCTACAAGATTAGATAAATAGGCAGATAGTTTCATTGTTGTGTGTGTGTGTGCCTGTGCCTACATAAATAGAAACATTCAGGATGTAGAAAGCCAGTTGGATAGATTGATAAATAGGCATATAGGTAGATACATAGATACCTATATCTGTGCATTATAAAGAGCTAGCTGGATAGATAGATGGGTAAGCAGAAAGGAAGAATGAAAAGTAGATAGAATAATAGGTAAGATTGTTAGAGAATAGGTGGATAAATAGATAAATGGATAGATAGGTAGATAGAAGAAAAGAAAGAAAGAGAGAAAAAGAAACAAACATGGATGGATAGGGAGATAAGGTAGTAGGTAGATTGGTAGTAAAATTGGTAAATAATGTGAAAGAGAAAGAAAGACTAGGCAGAAAGATGAATAAGCAGAAGGATAGGTATGTGATTAATTAGAAAGGAAAAAGAAAAGAAGGAAATGAGGAAGAAAGATAGGTAGATAGATGAATAGATAGATTAATAGCCAAGACAGGGGTAGAGTCTATAATTCTTCTCCACCTGGATGGGCCATGTCCCTCCACCCCCACCCTCTATGGTGCCTGTGTAAAGGGCCTGGAACTTTTTGATGGCCTGGTACATAAGAGGCCTGAGGGCCCCCAGGCATGGGAGGAGGGAAAGGGTTCTGAAGTGCAACAGAATTAGAATGATATTAAGAAGTATCCCAGGCATGGGCTGGTCTTCAGGCAGCCCTGGAATCTTAGGACCAAGGGGTCAGCACACTCTTTGGGCTCCATACAGAGGAGAGCTGGCTCTCTACAGACGCTTGTGGCAGCCATTAGGTGCTTCTACTCAGCAGCCTCCTGGCTCCTCTCCCCAGGTCTGAAGATAAGCTCTCCTGCTCTTTACAGTCAAAACACTTAGATTTTGTTAGGCCCAATCTAAGAAGCAATGAACATACGTACTTCCAGATTCAGATTCAAAGGAAGATGTTTCTCTGCCTTCCTTGTGTATTGGGACGGTGGCATTCATTGGAAGTCAGCTCAGTCCCTGATCCAGTTATTCTCTTAAACAAGTAGCAGCACTCTATGACGTTGGGAAGGAGACACAACCCTGGACCAAAAAGTAGCTGAAGAAATAAGAGTGGAATTTACTGATGAAATATGCATGAGCTAGCCTTTTCAGAGGACAGAAAGTGAATAGATCTCAGATCCCAAGGGGTTTCAAGAAAATACTTAATTTGGGTTTTTTCCCC